>NW_014333524.1:134515-215327 GCF_000341935.2 Cephus cinctus
TGGACGAAGGTAAAATACAGCCTACGTATCGTTGGAATATTCGATAGCCGTGCTACGATTCGCGTACTAGGATTTTACGAATTTTCAGACTACCAAAATAAGGGATGAGAAATACGCGAAACGAATACTACGAAAACTAGGAGAGTCAAGAGACAGCGGAATTCTTTTTATCTCGGTCATAAATAGATGTCACGGCCATGTTTGTCTGGCAGTCTTCAAGCCTTCTTTAAGCTGCATGTGTACCTAGGTACATACCGGTACCATTCGTTTACTTTTCATCAGAGATGGCATTACTGCTTGCCTTGTCAGTGATACTAGTACTAGATCTAATATCGGTAGTGTCATTGTAGTAGCAATTGTCTATACCATATATACTCTGGGACAAAACGAATTTTGATGATGCATAGTATTCACAAATCGAACAAGATTACCCCCCCCCTATCAACCCCCTTAAGCCGGAATAATCGAATCGTAACCTGCACCCCTGATACTACCGCTGCTACGAAAATCACATCCAACCATTTTCGAAACAGTCCTATGCACCTAGAATGGACAACTTTTTCACCCTTTATAAACACGTCTATTTCAATTTTTGTATTCACGAAAAATGATCAATGAAAAGCGACAAAGAAAGCTTTATTATACGTTTGAATTTTCGATGGTCGTTAATTTGAGAACCTCAGGATAAATTGCCAGGTGGCGATCACGTAATTCTCAAGCAGATAATAACCTGTGTTTAATATAGTGCGTCTGGGGTTGGGGGGTTGGCTGGATAGCGGCAGCCTGCACGTAATAACGCTTCCAAGGATTCTCCAGAGCAGGCTGTTTCCAACCGGATGTGAAGGGATGGGCAAAAGAGGAATATAAGGGATTGGTTGCTAGGTGAGTATATATGTATACACACGTGTATGGTAGAAGTGAGAGGCAGGCCACCTCTTACATAAGGTTTGCTGTCGTATCAGAGGGGGGAAAAGAGCTTATACCTACTGGAATTTGTCTTTTTCCTTAACCATCCTACTGGCTGGCTAACCTATGTATATATATATCATATACAGTATGTGTATACAACTATATATACGACTACACATAGGCTATATGTATAGTATACATTGTATACATAAAGCATACCTAGTGTGTGATCTACAAAGTGGGGGATGCTGCGTAATCTTTCGGGACACTTACAAGGAATAAGTACCAAGAACAGAAGAGAAGAAGGTCAACAATCTAAATCTCTCCGAATGTAAATCTAAGAAATTTGTTGTACCGTAAATTATACGCGATTTTAATATTTAATTTAAAGCTCCTACTTGCATCATATTTTTGACTCATACTTTTTATCTGTATTGTTGGCTAAGAGTTTCTTAATGATTTTTCATACTGCCTATGAAATACGTTTAGGGTGATTAATTTGCGAAGCTTGATCGAAGTGCTGATATTATATATTTAGATACGTCACCTTCGAGCTTTCAGAAAGACCCAATTTCGTCGGCTCCTTTGATGTCAATATTTCGATTAAGTCGGAACGACGGTTTCCTATATAGAGTAGTTTTTTCCGTTCGTGAAAAAACAGTATAATGTCACTCTCAAAAAATTTGCGACATAACATATAATCATTGAACCAAGCCGAAGATGAGAGACGTATTAATTTTATAATTTTCATACTCCATATTGTTTAAAAATAGTTGTAAAAAGTTGGTAAAATAATTCCTACTATTTTTTAGTAAAACTGTGATTGTCATTTTTAACGTGAAATAATGATCGTATAAAAATTTAATTAATTTTTACCGTTCAGTCGTTGAAGTTGATGACGTAAATTTAACACAAGAATATCTGTATTGTGCCATTTAGGTTATTTTCACTGCGTATATCTCAGAAATGGGACGATTGACCTTTTAGAAACTTGGCACGAACAAAGATTATGTACCTGCCAAGAACATAAGAAAATTGGAGATCGGTTAGTTAAATTTATCTTGATAGTCGTACCTCCTCGAAAGACACTGACTTTGAACGTCTCTCTGGTAACCATTTATATAACGTTTAGATTGCGTTAGCGAGATTTATGTTTCTCAGTCCGGCATACATGAAGAAGGAAAAATTAATATAGGGACGGTTTTGTTAATCTGGAATAATGAACGTATGCATTTTTTTCTCTTGATTCCAGACATTTTTTTACAATTTTCATCATCGTTTATTCTTTTTTTTTTTTCGATCTGTACCAGATGTCGGGATTTTTTTATAATGTTCATTGTACCGATGTACATCTATTTACATGGTTTGGTAGGCGTATCACTATATCGCGTGGAACCTTCAATAAAATTCTTGGGTAGGCCATAGTGCAGCCGTTGTGTGGCTCAGACGACAATACCATATGCGCGAGGTACCACTCGAAGAAAGAAAAATTTCCTACAAATTGGGTATTCGTTTGAAAATCCTATAAACATATCGTATAGCGTCACGTGACGTGTGCATTCCCCGTCGATATTCTTAGAAAAGAACGAAAAATGGTACAGGTTGGGAAATGTTACAATTTTCTGATATCGATCTAGGATCTCGAGTGAAGAGAAATAAGTACCAAATGTATATTTTATATATATAACATATAAGAAAATATGACGATTACTCGGTACTCTCTTGAATTCTTTCTATCATATCGGGGTAGAAGAAAATCTCGAGAATTCAGAAAAGTATTGGCAATTTCGATACCCCATTTACGATGCAAAGAAGAAAAAGACTTTTTAAATCATTCTGAAACGTTTTTACTTTATGCTTCTTTTTACAACTAAGTAAAATCGTTGGTTACGAATTATTCGTTATTAGTATGCGAAAAAATAACACAACTTTTTTTTTTACAAAAACGATTCAATTTTCACGTGCACAACTGAATGTCGGAAAAATACAATTGGGCGATGTGAAAAACCACGTTACGAAATTAAAGAATATTTCAAAATCCTTCATGTGCCAGTACAGAAAATAATGGTATAAACGATATCTGTTGAATTACTTTACTTTCGCAACTGCACTAGGCTCTACCGTATATCGATCCAAAGGGAAATGCCATCGCTGTGTTACGAGGGAATGAACGAGATTGAAGAATACGATTATCTTTATTTATGAAATAAAATCACCCTAAAGCACTATGTACTAACACAATTATTGGGAATAAAAAACAAATGGCAGAACAAATCGTCACGTCAAAGGCAGCAGACGAGTTGCAGCTGTTTATAAATTGTTTTTTCAATAAATAATTACAACTGAAAACGTGTCTTTTACTAGATTCTAATGATTAGTGATTAGATCAAAATCTATTCGAAGCGTGTAATACAAAATCCGAGTATTATAGTTATTCATCAGATATGATAGAAATTAGTCTGGGAGTTGCGATTCTAAATCTAACATCAAATTGACTAATTGAGCATATTTCATTGAGTTTCCCATTACAGTGATATCGAATCAAGAGAACTAGTCGACGTATACCGACATATAATAAATTCATGCAACACAATCCCTTGTATACTCAATGTGAATTATGTTATGGGCTACTACGATTAGATAAGAAAAATTAAACAGTCATTTGAATGTGAAATACAAGCAAATTTCTTATTACTTAACATTGTATATGTATTGTAACATGACAATTCAGGACTGTTACAAAAGTACATCAAAGTAGGCACATTTAAGCTACATTGTGGGATCCGCTAGGTTATGGAGATTTTTCATGTCTCTTATCTATTTAGTACTGCACAGTTTTTAAGCCTCACTATCATACCACGCTGAGCTACATACCGAAAACAAATCAAGATTGGTCTTGAAGAAGAAGTCAGAAACTCTTACCAAATTGAATAATTTTTAACAGATTTTCAGTCGTGAAACGTAAAAGTCATTTTATTTGTAGATATATTCGACGAGTATTATACGACACAGTAGGTTATAAAAAATATTGCCTAGATAGTTGTAATTGGACTTAGTAATTGCGTGTCTGTACATAAATGAAGGTTCGGAGCGAATAAAGAATCATTAGTAACGAAAACAGTTATTAACTGGGATCATGTTATCTACGCAATAAACGTGACGAGTGAAGCCAGTGATAATGGAGGAAAGATAAACCAGGAACTTAAGCAGCATGTGAAGGCAGTGTAAGGTGGTTGATCGAGATGGATACATAAATCAACTTTGGATCAGCTATTGCTCAATGCATAAGATCAGTTTGAGAGAAAGATCAGAACAAACTCAAGTCTACCACTAAACCGGAAGATAGATATCCTGCTCAGACAGGATGTGCAAAACAAGAAAATTGAATTCAAACATCATTAAACGTACTGGCTGGGCATTTAACACGAAGCTTGAAGTCTAGTCAAGCAACTTCAATTCGTTCCAATTAGCCCAAGCAACACATCAGGATCTAATAGAGGAAGGACACGACACGTTCATTAATTAGAGTATAAACTCATTTCTGATCCGCTCAGGTTGATCGATACATGTCTTAGCATTATTATTGATTTTTGTCATACAAATATATAAATGAAGAATTGGTAAAAAATATGTGATATAATTAATGTGATTTTTATACTGTCAAATTTTAAGATTTTAATACAGAAAACATATTTCCTAGTAGAAATTTTCATTGGCAATCTGAGTCGAAATTCTTTTGCTTCGTTGTATTTCGACGTCCTACGTCATGTAGGACTTAGAAGGCACTAGTGAGGATATATTTCCATGTGATTTAGGTTCTCATTTGTGTCTTAAGGGGGGATTTTCTTTTTTTTTTTTATAAAATTGGCGCCTTTTCGTGATTTTGTTATTGATATTGATATATTATTAAACTATGCAATCATTTGATTCTAAACTTTATATATCTACTTATTATTATTTTAGGTTTTTCCAAAAAAATTTTCAATCACTTTTATGAAGATTCATGCCCGCAAACCCTCCTTGGCGAAATCGTCGCGAGTAGTGTCACAACTACTGGTTGGCATGATTTTACTACTCCAGGTGGTCTAAAACAAACAAACTGAATGGCGTTCTATTCTATATACAAGTAGCTACCGTTTGCCGCACCAGAAAAATATATGTATATTTTGAGGAAATAGTGGCTTGTCAAACTCAAATAATTTATTCGGTTAAAAAAATTGATAAATTTGTTGGCTATTAAAAGAAAAATACATGACGTATCGCTTTTCTGGTTCATCGAACAATAACAGGATGTTTGTTGAACATGTCGTTCAAATTTGAAGTCGATCGGTCCAACAGTTTAAAAATATCATGCCAACTACTTGTGAAGAAGCTGTTTCACGTTGAGAGTTTATAGTACAATTCACGGAGGCATATCGAGTACTTTGAGTATTTTGCTACTAATCTGCTATAGCAGGGCCGTACATTATTCCTTCCTCTGCTTCGTACAGCTCGTTCCGGACCATTTGTTCACTTCTACGGCTAGTTCGAGCCTCTTTTGTAACCTTGAGACTGCGGCTCGCCGATCTCTGCAAACCCTGTTGGTCCCGTACATTGACGAATCTGTCCGTTTGCTGGCCAATTATGATTCCAATTGTTGCCATGGATACCCTCTCTGCCAATTCCTATTATTCTCATGACGAATACCATTCTCCTGTCGGTTTCATAAGATTTGTCATCAATCAGAGGACAAGAATTGATGTATTGTACACCACATTTCTACTGCATTGCTATTTTGAAACCCAAATCACGAATACTGGATTCACCCCAATGCACTTATTCTTTACACTCTTTACAAATGACAAGTTGAGAAATTGTAATGAAAATAGACAAGAAAGCGATAATACGATAACCATGATCCGGATTCACTATAATTTCCTCGTCTGTCACTCTTGACATATTTTCAGCTGATGTACTTGCGGACCTGGTTTCTGCTTCCCGAGTGTGAATATTTTTCGGTAAATTTTCTTTTTTTGAGTATGTCAGTACGTGTATGACTTTCTCTGGAATGTTTCCTGTCCATGGCTCTTTTGTATACGCGTATGTTCAAGGCAGAGTTTCACAGAATACTGAGCAAGTCGCTATCAGATTTTTTGACGTGGTCCTCCGTTATAACGGACACTATGGTTAGGGCTAGTCCTTAATAAAATTCAAAATCTTTTGTTAATTATATTCGACTATTCACGCTATGCCAAACGCCAAGCGACGGATCCCCCAAACGAGCTACGGTGCGCTTAAAATTTCTATCTGCGCGCCGAGTCGGTTAATGGTTTATAACTTGGCCAATTCTACGAATTACGACTTGCAATTTATTACACATATTTTTAAGATCCTAAAGAATAAAATACCGTAAAAAAAAAGAAATCGATGTTTGTCACCCAAAAAGAAAGAAAATTCCCCCTTAAATGTCACATAATTCCATATCTTCCATTTGGGGGTTCAAAAGATGACCTCGTAGGAGCCCCGTGAAACAGGTAATGAATCGGAAAAAAATGAACCCATTTCTCATAATTGCCAATTAATTCCTTTAAGATAACTCAAAGGGGTCACCCATCCAAGCCATGTACTCCATTTTTACTGCATAATTTTGATCGTCCATTATCCTCGGTTCGTTTAGGCTGCATCTTCCTCTTTAATACATAATATTCGTTTTGCATATATATGACGAAGTTAGGCATAGTTAGCTGATTAATGATTATACATATATAAACTAAATTAGCTTCTTGTTATTGATTCATTTTTATTAATTTTATGCAAGTATTTAAGGTCATACGATTTTATTTATTTGTTACAGTTTCTCGTAATTCTTATTAATATCATTAAACTCCATTGCAAATTTACCATGTGCATGTACATTTTTCAAATAAATTTCACATCGATGTTTAACAGTAAATCCTCTTCGTAATATTATAGTTTTCAAATCATTCAGGTTTAAAAAATATATAAGTTCGTCATCTTCAAATTTGAAAATGACTTAGCAAATGCTAACAAATAACTACTAGTGTATGCGCAAGTAGGAGACTGAACAAATTATTTTATAAATAAGTTTTATAATTTATTTACAACGTTTCAGTAGGATATGAGACATTCAGACAATCAAACAAAATTTTGATTCGACAACTCCAAAGGTTGTCTAAGGTCTCCACTGGGCCGATTCAGATCTACCCAGGACTACGATGGACCTTTAACTTTCATAATGGAATTCTACTAAAGTTTCAATTATTATCACCCTACTCTATTTAATTAATCAGAAACGCCACCTTTGGAAAAGCTTGCTCTTGTGATGTATATGGGTAGCCGAAGGCAGGATTTTCTTGAGAAGTCACAATAACAAATGAAGGATTGACTTAAAATATGCTAATAAAAGGGAAACTAGGTTTGAAATTCACACGTAGTGCCCAAAGTAGCATTGCTCAAATAGGTCAATATACTAAAAATACGAGCTTTTTGAGTAAGGTTAGTCATGGCTATTACACGGACGACTTAGGATCGATCATACGGGGACATGATGGTTTTCAAATCTTTCTTTCAGGATTATGATCTGAAGGTTTATAGCACTGAACCAATTGCATGGCCAGTGGTCCTAGAAATATAGGACTGTTAGAAATGGTAATAATCAGCAGTTATAACTTATGAATTTTAGGTTGCAAGCTTTTCTGATTTCACTGAAAGAAATCCTTTTTGTAATTGTCTTATATACTTATTGTACTTAACTTTAAGTACGTTGACAGTGCCCTCTTTGGGAAGTACATCTACCGTGAAAATTTTTAAGTTTTGAACCACAAACGAGAGCTGACATCTTATTACGTTCAGACTTCGAACAAGAGAGATTATTATTTCTTGTGGCTGAAGCTAGGGAGTGAGAGAATGAATGACAGGGGGGGGGGGATGCGACTTTCATCAACTCCCTCTACTCTCGCTAATTGAATTTAATCCTGAATGCTTCTTCTGTGAGTTTAATGAGTGGAACGAAGAATAATGTTTATTATAAACAATGCTAATGAATAATGGATTTAACAAACCAAAATTTGTCTATGTCAAAGTGACGAGCAAATAAAAAAAATAAGTAGATAGGAATCCCTTAACTGGTAGTTTTTAATTGATCAGTTTCCCACTTTTAAACTTTATCATGGGGCTCGTAATTTCATGTAAAATTAAATCTAAAATAAAAATTGAAATCTCTGAAAAATAAAATGAATATACGATCGCATTTTTCTAATACTTATTAAAAGTATTAAAAATTCCATAAATAACAAGGTAAGAATGTCACTCCAGAGAAAATATTCAAGGAATTCATTACTGGGATAACACAGAGGTGTTCACAAGACGCCTTTAGGAAATCAATGAAATCTTTATAGACGTCTATGAAACGCCAGAAAGACGTAGAAGAGATTTCTTATGTCATTAGCCAAGACGTGTCATTTCATAAAAATCTGTGCAATGTGTCTAAGAGACTTTAAGCTTTAAAGTTTTAAAGAGCTCCGAAGAGAGACGTCCGGTGGAAGTCTTCTAGATATGTATGCTATCTGGGTTAATTAATATTATGTTTATACATATTTATTATATATCACATGTTTATATGTATATAACCAAATGGATATGCAATATTATCAGAGAAGAAGTAATAAAAGGAAAAGATTGTATTGTTTATAAGCACAGCATGCTTATCGGTAATTAATAAAAAAGCTTTACTATTAGCGATTAGACTTCAAGAACACATTCAAACAAACAGTAGATCCGAAAGACGTAAGGGTTAGTGTTCATTCTAAGTTATCAATAATAATCCCTTCCTCTGTCAACGAAAATTATGAAGAATCGAAAAAAGATGAATCTTACACGAGTATCAATGCCAAGATTTTTCACTAAATTTCGAACACCATATTAGAAATGTAATAATGAATCCCGTCAATCTTCTTACCGACATGGTCGCGTTGTAAAATGTATAATTAAAGGCTGCTCTACTTCCTGATGAATTTCCCTTTGAAGTTTCGACATAAACGGTCGGCATAAATGTAAAGGATCCCGTTATTCATATTCCATATTATAATCACTGCCATAAACAACGGAAATTTTGGGTAGCAGTTTCAAATAGCCTTAACCCGGTCCTATAGCAATATACGTGATTCTAGGGATCCCCTGGACGCTAATGGAGTTGCTCCTCCAGGTCCTCAGTAATGCTGTATGTTTCGTCGTACTTAGATCTTTGCTAATCCCTTTTATTGGACATCAAGAATTGCTATATGAGATATATAGCTCGGTCGGTAACAAAGTATCATTATATAGACGCACCATTTGCTGGTCATTGATAAAAAAGCGGCATTATGGATGAATGGGAGATCATTTAGTAAACGATCATTTTCTGACTTTGGAAGCACCGATTGCAGAGTGAATGTTGTTAGTCACTAGTGTCGATTATACGCATTCATTTTATTTTATACTTCTAGTCAGTCCGAATGATGAATGATGGAGAATATTGCTCGAGAGTCTTTTGCAACGTAACTGAATGTACCGGATGATTTAACAAGAAGTAGCCACCACAACTAGCGCGAAGACTTTCAAATGGGTCATTCGGTGTATAAATATGTATGCACAGATACGTGCTCGTATCATTAGCGTAGTAAATTATTTACCAAAAAATGAAGAGCCTACCAGCTGCCAAATTGCCTTTTCGGTGTACTCGAGTGCAGTATTATTACGGATGATTCAGGAAATGGACTAATGGCCCACTTTATTATTTGAACATTTGTTACTTATTTTA
The DNA here is from genome assembly GCF_000341935.2 of Cephus cinctus. Lineage (NCBI taxonomy): Eukaryota > Metazoa > Arthropoda > Insecta > Hymenoptera > Cephidae > Cephus > Cephus cinctus. The sequence continues at coordinate 144,222 of NW_014333524.1, forward strand.
TGGCTGTTTCAGCTTACGATTAAAATATATATGCATTGTGGGATTAAGCATTTGGGTGACTGTTCTCCTGTATATGGTCCAATGCAGTAATCTTTTCTGCATAACCTGGGTAACGTATAAGTGTACCGAGTCTAGTTTTCCATATAATCTTATACACAATGAATTATTTAAAAGTTAGCTCTTTTCTGTTATACAATCAAATATACGTAATAGCGGACCAAATTCAAATTCGATAATTAACCAGTACATTTGATGTACAATAGTCCGTTTTTCGAAATTGAGTACATTTGTCCCGAATGACACTGTACAAGCTGCATATTCAAATCAGTATACGACACGTGTTATAAAAGTACTTTGAAGTCACAACAGATAGATATAGATTAGATAAAATGTATTTCAATTAAGCGAACAGAAATACTGTTTTGATTGCGAGTGAGGATGGGATCGGATTATCAGAGTTTTTTTTTATCACGTTACGTTTCTATACTAGCGTAGGTTTGCAAAATTATATAATACATCTGATCATTGCACGTGAATCTACATCGACGATTAGAATTATCTGGATGCATTTGCTACTCTTGTTTACAGATAGGTTGGAGTAAAAAAGACCTCGTTCGGTTCATAGTATGGAAATCGACGTAGAGTGAACAGATTGCGCTGTAGTTGTTTAGCGCGAATTAATCCCTGCGGCGTAAATGCTAGTATACATGGCGTAACACGGGGTCGCTCAAAATCAGCAGTGTACAATCTCGACAAGTAAATGCAATAGGAGTGACGTAATAACGTAGAGCCTGAACATTCAATGGGTACTTTAATTTTTGGGTTTCCAGAGAACAGGGGTTTATGGTTACGAAAAGAAAATTAATTTTTTTTAATTTAGAAATTACTTGCTCTTATCAAGGAAACGCTCTTTGGTCATCAAGTTTGAACGAAAAAATCGCCTACTGATTCGTAGTGACTTTTTCTACTGGGTAGGAGGTTATACTGGAAGCTCAAAAGGGTTTGCTTCTAGGTCACGTTATTAAAATCCAACCCTCCACTACCTTTTTGAACCTGATCTGCCTGTGAGATATATTAACTTATCTCTGCAGTGTTTTATTTCATATGTAGATATTTCTGTGTGGTATGTGTGTGTATACTCCCAGTGTTGTATGGGAATACATTGCTCAGTGAGACAGTATTGACAACTCTATACAGTAGATAGGTATTATAGTATAGTGGCAATAGCAGTAGTATGAAGATTAGCAACCTTTCTGTCTCGGGTTCATGGGGGGGAGGGGGGTGAAGTCGGAAGTTGAGCTTTACTGGATAAAAAAGATGGCAGCAGACTTTTCCAGGCTTTATTGCACCCCACGTACCCTGAAGGCTTTTTACATCCTTTCGATCTCTCAACCATTTCCACCCTCTCAGTGACAGTTCCCTTACACGCCCCCACCAACCCTTCGTGCCCTCGTCTCGCCCCCAAGAGTCACTCGGTTCCTTGGACTTGGAGCTTTTTTTACCCTGACACCTTGACTACTTAAACGGACCTCGTTTATCACCTCTTTTCATTCTTCACCCTCACTAAAAACAACCCTGTCGGTATTGGCTGTGTGTATGCATCTCTTGGGGCTGTAGGAAAACTTCAAGATGTAAACAAACGCGATACCTACACGCCTTCAGAATCTATCAATAGACCATAGCGTGACGCATCTTGTTAAACTTGATAGCCTTGTCGGGGATTTTTAAGATTTTCCAATATTATTGTAATCTCGTTAGAAAAATGTTTTTTGATAATCAAATTTTGTTTAAAATATTAAGAATACAAGACTTGTAACGCATTAGATTTTTTGGTGTATTTTACCTAACACATATTTGTATGACAATCTAAAGGCATTTTCAAAATTTTTGAAAACGGGTTTACCTCACACTAACCTCTTGTTTCATATCCCATTCATTTAGGAACTGACGTAACTAATCTTTAAACTATGTGCATCGATGTTATGTCGAATCCATTTTGAACCGTCGATTTTTATGATTTGTGCGAAGTCACGTGAGCTTATACGAGAGTTGCCGACTAGCTGGCTTTTACGAATTAGGCAATATATTTTCCGGACGTTTACATGAATTCTGTTGAGTATTGGTGCATGCATATGCGCATGGTTAGGTACGAAACATAATGGCCACGTATGAATATACATACGCATATGTGTAAAGTATACATGGTGAATAAACATTGTGAAACGGAATGGGAGATACAATGGTTTTTTTTTAAAACATTTTCGAAGCTCCATGAAGTGGAATGATCGACGTTATAGTGTATTTAAAAAACTTTTTGAAAATTAATAAATAAGCTCTTCGCAAATATCAGTATATGCATAAGTAGAAAATCATTGTGATCAATGTTTGTATTAAAACTGGTACATTTTTTGGATATATTAATCGTAATTATTTTAATAATTAGCTACTAGCCGTATAACGATTATATACATATGCATATATAGGTTCATGATTCGAAAAAAATTATTTAATATTCATATCGGTGAAACGACGCGACGTTGAGCGATACACCTGCAATTTAATTCCGCAGGCAGGGATGGCTGGCTCTTGGCGATAGGGGATGAAAAAAGGGGGAAAAATCAGATCAGTTTATCCAAAGAGGGTAGTAGAAAAACGCGGCGGCATTGGGGATTGCTTTAAATGTGAGAGGGTTGCTTTAACACAGGGTGGAAATGCCATCCCCGTTTACGTTCCCACGAGACGAGCTTTCGATTTACAAAGCACAATTTTCTGGTCGGTCTTACCATCGCTGGGGGTGTTCGGCCACCCTTATCTCTTATCTAACTGTCTTCCTTTTTTTAATACGCACACGTTTAGTTTGTTCAACCCTATCTGTGGGTACTGCATTTATTTCTCCCGGTATTCGTTTACTCTTCTTTTTCTTCAGTTGTGTGTACAAAAAAAAATACTGTTACGAAATTTCATAACCAAATTTGTTATCTCCCCCTTTTCAATTTTTTCAAAAATACAATACATACCGCCGGAATATATTAGTGGTTGCTGTCATAGATAAATATAAGTATTTTATTTTTTTCATCCTTAAATAAAGACATTATTAGTATCAGTCTTTTTTGACGGGATATCGTAAAGAGTGAAGAGGTGATAACGTTATCGGTTAAATTCGTGAGTGACGTCAGCGTCTGTAATCTCGGTGTCGGCAAAGGAAAATAAATCCGCCTGCCTCACGATGCCACGTTATTATGAATTGGCTACGGTAGTGCCAGCGAATGGAATTTAATATTTCCTTTATTTTGACGTGAAGCGTATCCCGCCACCCCGTCTTCGCCCGAACCAACCCCCCTACTCATCTCTCGAACGTAGCTTCGAGAGTCTCGAAAACTCCCCAGGACCCGGCGGAACTCGTGAAAAATCCCTCTAACCGCGCCAAGGATACATCGGTGAATTTCGCTCGACCCAATGATTTATAACCATTCTCATCCCCTGGACCAGTTGAGAGCGACCTCCTTATACAGGGAGAAGAACCAGCAGTGCCAGAAGCTCGAGGAATGGTTTCGTGGATAGAGAAAAACTATTGAAAAATTATCGAAGACAAGTAAGTGGTGTAGGTATAGCAGCTTCGTAATTGGCAATAGGGTAAAAGCAATTATCGATCGAAGGAATCCTATTAATGGTCCAGAGTAAATTAAACTTCGCCAAAATAAAAACGTTTGTGTTCAAACAATTTTTGAATTTTGTAATATTGAAAAAAATATAAACTTATTTATTTAAGGGATATTCCACCCTAAAATAAAGTATAAAAAAATAAGCTAATTCGTAGGTCCCAATTAACACTTGATACTTTAGAACGGTGAACTCCTTTAACTACCACCTTCTATTAGCTCTTTATAACTGTAGATAATTTATCAATGGCTAATTAGCGAGTAGTTAGTCTTGCCTTAGGGAGGTAGAAGGGTAAGTAGGAATATCCTTCCTTAAAATCAAATTATTGGAAATTTAATACATGCAAGTGTCTGGTATACGTGTAAGATTTTCCTAAGGGTTAAGGCAACTCCATAGTACAGGGATATATACGTAGATATATCTAGACGAAGATATTCCTATGTCTAGTGGTTCCCGGTTCCTGCCCGTTTTATAGGTATGGAAAGTGCAATCTTCCTCGTCCTAGTCAGACTACACGCCGGGCCATACAATGGACATACCCCACAGGCAACAAATGTCCTGGCTCCAAAGGACCCAACCACCAATTTATGTCCGAATGTACCCATTGTCCTGGGACTATGGCGAATGTGTGTCTCCGCTAGGATGAACCTCATGGAAATTCTATGGCGAATGGGACATGGGGTTAATTAACGTAGAAGTACCTTTAGGTTCATACCTATTCCGTGTTGTTGCTTTTGAATTTCGAACTATTGTAATGATTTTAAACATATCTCATGGTGTCTCTTATAATGTGTAACGACACATGGGTGAAATGGCAGGAGAAATTTAATTATCCAATCTATGACTAAACTATCGTTCTGGTTTTAGGGATGCTTATTGAATTAAACTAATTGTCCCATAGGAGCAGAATGTGGATCAATCTGTCTGCAATCAGACAAGAGGAAACTACAAATTCGAGAAATTCGATGCTTCTGGTGTTGCTTGTTACAGTCTGGTTCACATTGGGATCCCATGGGACCACTTGTCGCTTAATTGATTCGTCGGAGATTACACGTGTAATCCGGCTTCAGTCTAGGATGGCGGCCATTTGGGTAAGTCGAGCAACCGACTACAGCAAATACCTTCGCGAAATATAATCTTATTATCCTTTAATACCATTACTGACTTATTTCACCATAACTGCTCCTTCGCATACCATTATGAACAGATGGAAGTCAAGTGATAAGAACGCATAGTTTTTGAACAGGTATAACTGAAATTGCAGAGAATTTACAAGTATAATACAGATATCAATATTTCAAATAATCGGATACTCAAACTTTGTTTCTGTGTCAAAGTATTGTTGGATATTTCCATATTTATTACTAACACGCAATTCAAGAAGAAATTAAAAATCAGTATCAACTGCAAAAAATAAAATTTAAACATGCCCAGAAAAAAGGATGTAAAATGATAATAATAAATAATCGAACAAAGGTTTTCCAAAATGACTTAATCTTATTAGAAGGGAATGTTAAATAACGGCGATTTCTCTGTTTAAAAGTATTACAAGACTGAAACCTGGTATGTTGAAATTTAACCGCGTAGAAATGTGAATGCGACCATGAAAGGGGTGGACTGTAACGTTTACCCTTTCTCAAGTATTAATCAAAACACCCTGATGAGGGACTGGTGTAAGGATTTTAGTAGGAGAGCTTGGGGTAAGTTGACGACGTTGAAATTTCTTCTGCTATAATAGCATTTTCTACATAGCAAGTAATTTGTTGAATTGAGGGCAATTTTTAAAAAGTACTGAAGATTTTTCATATGTTATAATTAAAAATACGCTTCACGTACAGTGGTTAGTTATAATTTTTTAAACAAATTACGGTTCGTCCCTTACACATAGGGTAAGATAACGTTTGCATTGGGGTAAGATTTTAATAACTTAATTCTATACGCATCAATTACAAATGAACATTTTTTACTGCACAAAGTTGGAGCAATCTTCATGCCACCATTTTCGATACATGGTATACTGTGTCCGATCTTTGATAGGTGGATCTTGAAATTGTGTAGAGCACCCTGGGGAATACATTTTTGTTCCATTTTCAGTTTCTTTAAATGTTTCAGCAGATTTTAATTTAGGTAGAGTTCTCGTTTTGAGCTTCTTTTCCAATTGGTTTGTTGTTTTCTTGTTTAATTCTTTAAATTTATCTTCTTTTAACTCCTCCAATTTTTTTCTACCTTTCTTCTTTCTTCTAATTTGTTATATTTAGCTATTTTTATTCTTTCCATCTCTCCTAAAACATCTTTCCCAGGACTATCTCTTATAGAAGATGACGACTTTTCCCTTCTATTTTGTGCAAGTTTTTTCTCCATCACCCTTAAAAATAGATCTAGTCTCCCAAGGACTTTCATACTTTTAATACGTGAACAAATGTTTTTTAGTAATACTTCTGTTTCTTTATTTACATATATTTACTTTTATATACAATATTCCTTGTAATCCTTGAAATCTTTGGTTATAATACTTTTATTGGCGAATCGAAAAACGAGACATCGAATTGCTGAAGTTTATAAATAATAAGTGGTGGAAATCCCAATAATACAATGCTATGCTTTTGACAGAAATTAATTCCTCGTAGGGAAACATGATATGAGTGATTATCGAGGAGTAATAGCACTGGATATTAGAGAGATGGTTTGGTGTAATTAGAAAAATGATGTAAAAATTGCATAAAAGTATCTATTGTCATCTAACCGTTTCTATCATATAATCCTAATGTATTCGGAGGACAAACATTCAAAAGTTCATTTTTCACACTAACACGACTAAAAATCAACACAGGTGGGCCGAAAGAACCTGCTGTATTCATGGTGTACGTGACAGTACTAGTTTCTCTTCTCTCAGCAGACACAACTTTTTTATCTCTTTTAACTCCTGTAGGTGCCAAAACTTTTGGTAGTTTTGTAGGCGCAGTTGAAAGCGGTGATTCATCAGCATTATGCGGTCTTTAGAAAAGATGAATTTCATTTTTGCTTCCTTCCAGAGATCAAAAAGTTAACCACATTCTTCCTGATTAAATCCCATAGAATGACCAATCCATGTTGCTTCTAGTGTACGAAAGCTCATGCGATATTCCATCTTGAATGTCTCAAACCAATCAATTTCAGCAATCTTGGTATCATTGTTGAAACAATGGGCAATGTTGTTCATAACAGTAAATTCGTATACTAATTTACGACATTAAATCGTCGTAAGACCAAACGATCATGAGTTAATCTTATTCAATTGTGTAATAATTGTCCCTTTTGTTCAGCATCAAAAATTGATAGGAACTGCCCACCATGGTTGGGAAAATTTTGACTTTTTCTTATGTAACGACGTAAAATTTTGTTTTGGAATATTAAAAGTTACAGCAGCACAATAATTGCAAGTCATGCCCTTTTCTAATACCACATTTATAGCCGATTCTTACAAGGTTTTTTTTTTAATTATAATTTCTCGGCACCTAATTAGAAATAAATATAAAACCCAAGATAAATTAGACATGCAAAATGAAATAATAAGAAACTACAAAGTAGGGTGAATCAACATCTAACCAACATTGCAATATATGACAATACATCACAAGAGTTAAAGAAAAGCTTGTACTTTAAATCTAAACTTACTTTGAGAGGCAAATTCATGTATTCGTCATTTTACCTCCGTCAACTTATCTCTTGACGTTATCTGAAAGTTGACTTATATTTAGGAAAATCTATTGCAATGAATAACTGAATTTTATATTCGAATATTGAAGATTAATGTTCAAGGGAAGAATGCAATCAGTTTGAAAAAAGTTACCTTTATTTTTCTTTAAACGCACGAATTTGCAGAGGAGAAAAATTATAACATGCGTATAGGCACACTATAAAACTGTTGCAGTTCCGAAAACAGGGAAAAAGGTACTTATTTCGACTTATAAATTACATTACTACATGGCACATCCATCGTCACCGTTTAAAAAAATTTTTTGTACTAAAACTATTTTATAAATATAATATAGTTTTTATTTTGATCCATTCATCTACTTATCCCAAGTAGCCCTACCAAAATAATTTGACAAAAATTCCGCAACACTTTTGATCTCACTAAAGTACCGTTCTCGGCGGAGAACAGGCCTTTATGAAGTTCCAGTGAGAAATTGAATTGGTTCACGAAACCTTCACATCCTGTTAGCTTTATATGGATTGTGAGGGGATGTATAACCTAGGTCTGAGTCGAACAGGGTAGAAATCACTCAAGGCGCGATTCATAACCTAGAACCTAAAACGAAGACTTCATATCCCTGGAGACTTGATCAAGCAGAGCCAACTTTGGCCTGGATTAAATTACTCGGTTAACGTCACAAAATTCCACTATAGACTGTGCCTACAGGCTACCTAAACCAAGCAGCATCACTATACCGATGCTATCACTGCTACCTTACTTGAGGTCACTGACTAACACTATTAGTGTCGCCAATATTGTGAGTATCCCCAATGCTTGGGTACTTTGTCTGCTGTTTCTTTCAATAATCATAATAACGTTGGACATTTTAGCTTTACCAAGTTTACCCTGAACTGGACAAAAAGCGCGGCGGCTAACTTTCCATTTTCATTAGACTTTAACACTAAACCTACCAGAGCGGTCAAATGACCGCTTTTGAGACTTTAATCAAAATTGTTAAATTTCAGGTTTTTATTTTTCTTGAACTTACTGCACGACTATGCTAAATTCTGTATTAATTACAATCAACTGGAAAAGACTATAATGTTTATTTCAAAAGCGGTCCTTTGACAGCTATCGAAGTGTCGAAGTGAAAATTAGAATTATTCGACGATCGTTTACTATCTGGCAATGGGTTTCCTCACTTTCTCCTTGATCTTTATGCTCCCTTTATGTATCTTCTTTACGATCCCTTTGTCGTTGAATGAAGGAACCCAAACCAGCAAGACTTAATTTTCGGTTAGTCAGTTAGTCGATAGCAGCCGTCTGCGACGTTTGATTTGTGAAGTGCTTGTGTGAAAATCGAAGAAACACGTGGTCCTACATAAAAAGACATCCCCAGGCGATATTACTTTTCTCTTTTATGGCAACGAGAGGGGTGATTTGCCACGAAACAATTGCAATGTTGGGAAACAAAAAACACCGTTATTCAGCACGACCTTGTAAGCTTTGACAAGATGAAGATTTCGAAGATGAAGGAAAATAATATACACAGGTAAATTTAGATTTTCTGAATTTTTTTTTTCCTTTGAAAACGAAACAAGAAAAAAAGTATATTATTATTTTCTCCACAGTGCACGGGTGTACCGAAAGACGGTGATGAATTTGTGGCAGAAAAATTCGCACCGGCTGATTGTGTCCCTTAATGGTACAAAGAAAGAGCGGTCGCCCTCACAGCAGTTCATCTCAAATTGAGCTCGAAGAGCCTGCAGTAGCACTGAGTCTCTCGTTTAAATCAGAAATAGATTTCATATTGACGGAAAAAGCATGTGAAACGAAGAGAAACTCATTTTGATAAATGAAAGTTCATCGATCATGATACTTTCTAACGATTTGTGGAATAATAAGTGAAATATTAATTTTATTAAAAAAGCAAATAGAACAGAATTAAATCTCTACAATATGTTACGAATAATTAATTTTACCCGTTTTTAGGTAATAAGAAGCACATTTCAATGATAGGCAGTGAACGCAACTTTTTAATTTTTTATCGGAGAACTTTTACTCTACTGCCAGCTCAACTTGAATTGCACGATTGAAAAAAATTACTAGATCAGACAGCGGCAGATTAAAAATACGTCAGCTGCAAAGGATTTGCAACGATGGACGAAATCTTGGCAGCTGCTGGAAAATTACGCACACAGACGAGATTACTTTTGTCGAATATTGACCTCGATTATGTAATTAATATTGATTAAACCAGTTATCAGTATCAATCAACATATAATAGATCGTCTGCGGAGAAAGGAGCAAAAAGCGTTCTAGTGACAAAATAAAACTTGAAAAAATTAGTCTTTTTTACGTAGTACAATAAGCACTGACTGCATCAGGAAAGATAATTCCTTCCGTGCTTTTATGTATGCAGGAATTGTCGGAAAAATTTGGTACTATTGTTAAAAAAAAGTGGATGAGGACTAAAAAATTGAAGAACGCTGTCCATTGCACAAAATCAGGGAACTTCATGAAACAACTAAATGAAATATTTTTGAAATCTTTAATTCTTCCTTGTGTGGAAAAAATTAATTTTTTCATTATTGATCCACAAGGAGGGCAAGTCGATCACACTCTACACGATGACATCTTCGAAGGCGAAGAAGCAGCTGATCCAGCCCTTTTAAAAGTAATACCACCCAAGTGGTATTGGCTTTGTCAACCCTGCGATGTATATTTTTATCGGCAGATGAAACTTTTGATAAAAAGAAATTGAAAGTCCTCCCGCATTGTTGTAACGTATGAGTACGCCAGTTAATGTGAGTGCTTCTGGTGTGCATGTGTATATGTATGTGTGTGGATAGGCCCCATTCCGAATACACCTATTAGGAGTCGTTCGATTCCCACCTAATCAAATCGAAATAATACCGGTCAAACGAATTGTCGTCCCTTTCACGAAATAACCAGCGAGCGAGTAAGATGTGTCTCCGAACAATACACTAGATAGTACGCTCTGGGTGATAGGGCCCTGATATACATAGCATCATCGACATTAGAAATATTTCGTTAAACATTTGAGGAACGGGGATCGGACACGGCGACAATTCGAATAGACCACACCGTAGGAACCAAGTATAAACTCCAATTCAACAAAGAATCAACTACAATTCAGCAAAACATAACTACCAATCATCTCCATCGAAATCATCGGCTAGATCAATAATAGGTATGTATATAAGTATTATTATAGAAACTAACTTAAGAGCGTATTTTAAATCGTAGAATGAAACTTTTATATATGTGATTGTTAAAATGCTGGACTCATATTATTAATTCATTTAAGTTAATGTACAATTAGATGTAACTAGATCGTGATTTCAGTTCATATCATCACTCGCCCGATAATGCATACATGATTTGGTTTGAGAATAGAAAAAATTAAATAGTTTGCTTATATTGTTAAGAGAATTTTGAAAATTTATTTATTTCTTTCATATTAATAAAACGAATAGTTATATTGTTGAACATCCAACAAGAAATTGCTTCTCAAGAATACGCGGTCAGAATTCATTTATTGATTTTACATCGGTACAGCGCCCCCACTCTGATTCCTATGACTAAATACGCCTGGTTTCCCTAAAAATTGATCGATGAAAGATTTATATTTTGAAATAATAATGAATTTAGTTTTCCAGTAACACCTCTTACAAAAACGTGTGCATGCAAGGATATGACTTTTATACAAGGCACTTGGTGCATTTCAATGTTATGCTTTGCATGTTTTTATGATAAGTATACCACTCAGAGTTCTACTTTGCTACAAAGAATTATGGCAGCGAGAACGATTAATGTGAGGCGTTAATGTTTTGTATAATAAATTCGATTGTAATGGCTCTCATTCTAGATTGCACTTTACGTGAAGTAAAACATATACAACATATGTATCATTGTTTGATAAGTAACATTATTTAACTTGTAATATAATATGATAATGTAAAATAATTTTGTGAAAAAAAGTAGCTTTATGTGCATACAATGGTCGTGTCTCTCTACAGCATAATTCAGAGCCATAAAAATCCGTAATCGACAGGCCTGATGGTCCCCCTGTAAGTAAAATTACTATTATTAGGTGTCCGGCTATTTTCTGCAATCATACTTAACCTCTTGACACTTCTGGCTAAGTACACAATCGTATGTATGTACGCATCCACATATGCAGGATCAAATTACCTTTTAGATACTACTTTATGTATAATGTGGGAGTACCCCAATTGGCTTGTTAACTTTTTTTTTATCCAATCAGTTGGTAGTCTGCAATACTCATTTTGACATGCTGTGTCGCATGCCAGTATATCAGGATTCGTCATAGACCGTATATCGCTGACACAAATTGTCCATTGTTTAAAAATTAAAAAAAAAGATCCACGCGTGCAAACAGTTTTTGCATTTGTTATATATTTAACATTTTTTTTAAAGATTGTTGTCCAATCGAAAAACACTTTCTCATGGAGTTGCATACGTCATTGAGAAATCCCGGAACAACGAATTTTTGCAAGAAATTTGTACATCGTATTTGGAGTCATGGAAAGAAGATCGTATTTGCAAATTACATAAATAGCTATGGAAAGAGGTTGTGTCATTGTAAAATGAAGCTATCCTGTAAAAATAAAGTGTCATTTTTCTGTATTGAAACAGTGAAGCCACTTAAACGCCATAAAGGCCGTGTAATTTTATGAGGTAGTCATTCCGCATGAGATTAGTCGAATCCTATTGCAAATACGACAGGTTTCTTGGGAAACGAAGTAAACTGATAACGGAGTATAGATAAGTGGTTGATGGTATTCGCTTATGATTCCAGTAAAGTTAGACATCAGATTGGAAAAGTACCGTTAATTCAATTTGTATCTGTCGTGACAAAGTTCAAGAAGACTATTGCCTTTTTGAGGGATTGACAATGGCTATAAAGTGAGCTGGCACGCTTTTCCAAAGAATAGGATAGTATCAAAAATATATAAAATTAAGATAAAAAATTGGTATTTGTTTAAAAGACCAAAGAATAATTTGAGACAAAGAAAATGACATACCAGGAATCAGCTAATGATTCTCTCGTAGAGAAAAATTTGACAAAAATCATCAACAAGGAAAATAAGGGAACTGGAAATATACCGGAAATCAAAACGTATCCCAGAAGATGGGTAATGTTAGTGCTCTTCATCTTCTATGCGGCTTGTACAGCCTTTCAATGGATACAATACTCCATTGTTACTAATATTATAATGACGTAAGTTATAAAAAAAAAATTAATCAAATAATTGATCAATAATAATAACAATAAATAATCATGAAATTGAAATTCCTTGATAAAATTAATATTAATGATTGAGGATTTTCTCAAAAATTCCCATGACGAATCGATTGATCAAGGACTACATTCGTAGTGAAAGATAATTATATGATTTGAAGAAATGTTGGCTGGTATAGTAGAGCTAAACAAGAGGAAAAGTGTCGACCAGTTTCCAACTACGGAAAAGAAGTAAATGCATTTGTCAATTGTAAAATAACCCATTTGAATTAATTAAAAACACGGAGGCAATTGAATCAATGATCTTTGAATAATCGATTAACAAGTTCTCTGCGATGGATGCAGAATTGCAATCTGACGTATTAAAAATTAATGCTAATGTATTCCTTGCATAGGTATTATGGAGTATCGGCTAATTCAGTAGACTGGACATCAATGACCTTTATGCTCTACTATGTACCATTAGTATTCCTAGCGTCGCATTTGACCGATCGTGCAGGATTAAGATGGACTGCCATATTGGGATGTTGCGTCAATTGCATTGGTGCATGGATAAAAGTCTTCTCGGTTGAACGTGACAGATTTTGGTTAACATTCATCGGTCAATCGTTTGTAGCTACGACACAGGTATTTTGATCCATTTCATATTTTCATTCGTATATTTTCAGCTACTATCTACTACAGATGAAAATACTTGGATTTTTTTGATATTTGAAATTGTTATTTCTTTATTTTGCTATTCAGGTTGTAGTACTTCCTATGCCTGGTAGACTGGCTGCGCATTGGTTCGGTGCTAATGAAGTGTCCACGGCCACGTCTTTAGGTATATTTGGCTCTCAACTTGGAATCGCTCTTGGTTTTGTACTGACGCCTATAGTGGTTAGAAAACATGAGAATTTGGATGATATCGGCGTTGACCTTTCAAAATTATTTTGGGGAGTGGCTATAATATCGACCATCGCTACCATATTGGTTATAATATGTGAGTTTTATTCTATACTTTTTACCTCATTTTATATACACATAGGAACGCATATAGCCTTTATAAATATAAATATACAAAGACTTCGAAAGTCAAATTCGAGCAATCGCGACCCTCATACATAAATCTAAATAGCAATCTATATAGTATGTCAAATACTTCCAAAAGTTTCATCTTTGTCGATTGTGACGACCAAACATTATAAAAATAACTGTTAAATTGTTTCTAATAAATTGAGATTTATATAAAGAAGCCTTATCTTATATTATGAATGTTACTGCACCAATAATTTTGCCAATTTCACGAGTTGCACCGTCGGTGCATCGGTGCGAGAATTCAGGTTTCATTGCAACCGAATGCATCGGGACTTCCGAATGCATTTCGCGGATGCACGAATGCCACAGAATAGTTACTGAATAACTATCCGCCCTACCAGCCAACTACCCTGTACAGTGAATAGAACTCTTTTTAACGGTAGAAAAACATGATAGTCTTTCAGGAGGAGCCGAAGCTCTCACCGAGTCAGACACGCGCGCTTCAAAAGGCCACCCGATCCGAGAACAAGGAGGGATTCGTTGAGCCGATGAAGAGACTCTTCAGGAACAAGTGTTTTCTCATTCTGTGCAATTCGTATGGAATGAATATCGGTGTTCTCAATGCGATTGCGACGCTCCTCAATCAAATTATTCTCCTGCATTTCAAGGTACGAGTGCCATTTTGAGTTTGCATTCTGATTTTGTGTAGAATCTGGTATCTATTGTGTATGTAATACTCAGTAGCTTAAATTATGAGACTAAGACAACAATAATGAAATGGAGTGAAGGTACGTTTTTTTTTCAGAAAAATCATTTTAAGCTTTTGTATGAAATTGTTCGTTTATCCACTTTTTTTAAAAATACAACATCATTTTCATCTACTTTTTTCGCTTTTAGAATGCAGAAAGGGATGCTGGCTGGATTGGTTTGTCGATAATAGTAACGGGAATGTTTGGTGCTGTCACGTTTGGTGTCATATTGGACAAGACACATAAATTCAAGTGAATATCAGTAACAAAAAAAAATGAAACTGAGAAAAACTTTAGGGTTATTCCTCCTGATAATTTAAAAATGTGTTTTGTGTTTTTGCAGAGCAACTGCAGTGATCGTATATTTTTTGACGCTGTGTGGTCAAATATGCTTTGCTGTTGCTTTATGGGTCGGTATTAAATGGATGGTTTATGTCGCAGCGTCCTTTCTTGGGTATGTAATGAGAAACGTATTTTCGGAGTACATAGTTCTTCACATTTAAGTATTGAACGTTAGCTATTTGGTTTTCCTCCTTTTATTTTTTCTTTTGCGTCTCCTTATAGATTCTTCATGTCTGGATATCTGGCGCTTGGATACGATTTGTGTGCGGAGTATACGTATCCGGAAGCTGAAGGAATCTCTACGGGAATCTTGAACGTTGCCAATAATATTTACGGCGTCTTACTTGTTTTGATTTTCGGAAAACTCATGGACACTTATGGGGACATGGCAGTCCATATTGGTTGTTGCATAGCATTGTTGGCTGGACTAATCATGACCATTTTCACTAAGGATGTTCAAAGGCGTCAAGATACTCGAAACGCAGTTACATATAAAGGCGTCCTTACAGCGGAATGCAAGGATAGCGACAAGAAATAATAGAAATCATTAGATTTTCAATATTTTTAGAAACTTTTACAATTCTTCATGAGGACAAGAATTCTCTTGTTATTTGTTTGATAAAAGAAAGAAAGATCTTTATAAGAATAATATTTATTCGTACGCCCGTACACGTAAGCTGTAACTTGGATGTGGCTATTATCACTGTACAAAAATAGACTACACGTATACTGTACTCGTAGAAATTATATGATAGGCTGGTCGAATGCTTGACTGACGGTAGTTCACCTCTTTTATATCTAGGGACTAGTGAACAAGCAACATGAGACTAGACAGTGAAACTGTCGTCAAAGAGATACGCCTTTCTTAACTATGGCATCTACGTAGACAATTTAGCTGGAAGTGGGAGCAAGGTTTCTGTTCTGAGCCGAAAAGTAAATAGCGCCGTGTAGTATGTGAACAAGAGAAAAGTGCATGCGTGGTAGTAAACATATTATTAATCATTTAGATTTCTTTATAACTAATATCGTTCCACCGATATATAAAAGATATAAAATTAGAGATTTCTACTCTTAACTGAAAAAATAAAAATGTTTATAACTAATTTTTGTCGACAAATAATTAAAGCTTTAATTTTTCTGTAATTGCAATTAGTCTTATGACTAACCTTTTCAAAAGGTTCTCTTGACAATATATATATCTTTTTTAATTTAGGCGATTGTATTGTTTCTTTTTATAAGAGCCAAACGAAGAGCTTACGAAGGTCATTCACGATGGGGGATTGGGAGAAAGGGAATAAGTGGTCAGTCAGTTGTCGTGCATCACGGCGTGAAGATTAAGGGAGAAAGGAGCTTGAGGATAGACCTATTATGTGAGCGATAGAGAGGATTTGGACTGGTTCCCCTGACCGCAAGAGACTACCGAGTATTCGACGAGGATGGAGTTACCGGGGTGAGTACTTGTTGAGTACTATAGAAATATACAGTGGGGTTTTGGGTCCTCTGCCTCCAGGATAAAGCATCGTGAAAAGGGTGGCTGCGGGCGGGAGGTCAAGGTCGTTCGGTACCCGTAGAGAGTCTATCTGGGGTGCCGGGTTCGTTCCCTGAGCTGTCTAGAGTCGGGACTCAAACATCAGATTACCCTAGTGGCATGCGCAGTATCCAGTCGCTATTAGAGGAAGGACTTGCTGTCGAAATCACGGTGGTAATAAGGTTAAGCAGAATCGTTAAAAAAATGAAAAAAAGAACAAGAAAAATATCAAATTTGCACATGTGATTGGAGAAACAAAATAAAGATGACGAAACTGCATTAACACTGGTTGGCTGACCTGTGCGAAGGAAATGAACGATTATGTAATTTCCGTGAAGATTTTGGCTTTCAAAACTTTTAATCGGCTTTATTGTGCTTGAAACGAGTTCGCGAGACACCAATTCTTCGTCCGCTACGGCATAAGACTTTATCCAACTAATTTCTCTATTTAAGATAGTTTACGAAGGGCATGGCTCTTTCCCTACCTATAACCGACCGTGCCTTCCCAAACCTCCCTCGAAGATTGGGAAACGTTGAAGCGCAAAATCTCAAGAAAATCCGTGAACACAAATAGAAAAAAGAAAGATAAGATAAGAGCCAGGACGTTTAATTGAAAGCTTTCGTAAAGTTTTCCGCCACCTTTATCGATTTTCTTTGATGTTAAACCTGTCACGTGTCTTGAGATATAGTCTGATTGAGTATGAAAGGTTCTATACATGAAATGATACTACACGGAGAGAACTTTTTGTTAGTTTTTCCTATGAAATTCACGATGAAATTTACCGTAAAAACAAGCAATCGTGGGACATCGTTACTATTTTATTACTTACCGCTTATAGCACGTGATATTTTCAGTGGCTGCAAGTCAATTTTCCGTGCACACGGTAAATATTGTTACAATTTTTACTGCGTTTCACGGTAAAATTTACCTGACGTGTTGCAAAATTTCCTGTTATGTCACACAAAAAATCTGATTGATATAACCAAAAATTTATTGATTTTCACCCTACTGCAAAACGTATAGTGTTATTTAGGAGCATTGCATCAGCTGAAGTTAGCTCATCCATTCGATCTCTACCGTTTAACCAATTCAGACTGTTCAATGAACCTACATTCGAGCCACTCAGTACACACATCGATTAACTCCACTTTTTGAAAAATCTTAAATTTAAGTGTCAAAGCACTTGGTATAGTCATAACTTTTTATATTTATAATAACTTTCCTGAATAATAAAGATTAGCACCATTAAACGGCACAATTTTTTTGGCCATTGAATAATAAGTAATTTACAATATACATTACTTCATCGCATTTCTCAACTTTTTGTTTTATGGAGTTAATCGATGTGTGCACTGAACGGCTCATTTATTAACCTGAATTATATTTTTCAAATACTTATTTCTAATTTTCTGCACATATGTGAGAGAAAAGCTAAAACAAATAAATATAAATTAAACAACAATTTAATAAATTAGTACCATTTCTTAACAACATATTGACTACCATTGCTTATACGTACTAAATTCAACAACCATACATTTGAAAAATATACATATAAAAGGTCACTGTGCTTTTCGTGGTTGATTTCAAAGGTATGAAAAGTAATGCATGCGCTCCACAGTAAAATTTAATATAATGTACGAGGTAATTCAGCTGTATTTGATGACTTTTCAATTCAACACGGTTAGGCTATAGTTTTACACTAGATATTTACAAATTTCGAAATTTGTACCATACACTTCAGTAAAAACTGACGTGTCATGCTTACTTTTTAATATATTTTCGTGAGTTGCACTTAAACATAATATAGGTAATATGCTACGAAATACCGCGATGTCTCGTGATTACCGTGATTTTCACGGTAAATTTTAATAAAAAATTCTCTCCATATGTTATCGAAAGTTTGCTCTACGGTAGTAGCAACATAATGGTTTTATTTCCTTAATCTAGTTACACAAATATTTCAAGCGTATCAAAGTTTTAATGGCATATAGTAATTTTATAACCAACTTAAATTAATGAATACGAGAAGAATATCACTGTTCAATATTATTAGAAATTTATAAATCGTCGTTGACATCACGTGACGTTTTTCACATGACTTTCACCTGCGTTAAAGTTCCGCAGCTTTTGGAAATCCTTTAATCGTCATGGAAAATCCCCAGTCCGGAAGTTGAAGAGTAGGAACAGAGCGAGCATCTGCTGCCTAGTACTTATAGCGGTAGTAAAAATATCTTCAGTAGGTATCCCAGTAGTAGTGGTAAAGGCAATAGTAGTAGCAGCAGTGTAGTATTAGTAGTGGTAGTTGTAGTAGTAGTAGTAGTAGTTGTAGTCGCAGTAGTAGTCGTAGTAGTATTAGGTAGTAGAGGAATAGGGTCTGGCGCGTCTGCAGTTTTCTACTGGATGGAGAGAGAGTCGACGTCTCGGATCAGACTTTTTAAGTGGCCAAGGGAAGTGCCGTCCAAAGGATGGTAGAATAGTGAAGGACAGAAGGTTAGAGAGTCTTCGGAAGGTGGAAGGTAAGAAGAAGGTACGATCCCGTTCCCTATAGCTCTCTTCAGGAAAAAGAAGAGAAGTTTCCTGTTAAAAGTTCATCAATCTCACCCCTGTTTGTCCTCGAACATTTTCCACACCCTCTCCAAGAATGAAGAATCCGTCCCCTGGTGATATGGCATTGGAATTGTGAGAATTTTTTGTTCCTTTTACAAACAAAAAAAAATTTCTTAAAATCCTTACTGATCCTCTAACTACATTTTTCTTCAGGGAACAGTATTTTATGGAATGAAAAATTTCTACTTATCACTAGAGCAATAATTAGTACTAGGACACGAAAAAATTTGATTGACAATGATACCAATTGCCGTTGCTACTAAATTTTATAATTGTTCGAATACTAACTTTTTTTCTAGGAATAATTTTTTTGACGTACACGTTTTCTTGATTTCTCTATTTTGTCAGAACCTTTTATAGACTGCTAATATATCTATATTTTCACGGTATATTCGCCTATATGTATACGCGTATGCAGGTAAAGTAATTGCGATCATAAGTCATATTTATGCGACGATGTGTCTGACACACGCGGTCATTCTCTACTGTACTAGATATTGGCTAAAGACGTCTATGCTTCTGATATTCATGTTCATATATACTCAGCGATATTTTTTCATAAAATCAACAACAGCGAAAGCATTTGTGGAGATTTTAAGTCCCAGAATATTTTGTTTATATAATTCCACGTTATTTATATAAAATTATTTTCATATTTTTCGAATCCTTTGTCAAAAGAGAAATTTTGTCGAGAAATCGTCCTGACGCGTTGAATTCTAAAGTGGAGAGATGAGTTTGAGGTGTAAAGATGGTATATAGTGTAGAAGTAAACAAAAAAAAACAAAGAACAGGCACGCAGCAGAAAGAACTTTTGTCACGTGAATGTTTTATTTTTCATTTCTTGTTACATTTTTGTACCTTCTTCCCTTTTTTTTTACATTTATATTTTCCTTCTTTTATATATATTTTTTCTACTTCTTTTTCTAGCAGCGTGGGACTCTCGAATGTATATGCAATTACGAAACGGGACGCGCAATTACACGCTCGTCGAGCTTGCGCGTTGTTTCTTCATTTCCGCAAATTGCGTTCGGTCTTTCAGTTGATGAGGATCTGGCATAAACGAGCTCTAAAAGGATTAAGTTTTTTAAATTTTTAAAAAATTTCAATTACAAAATAAGTCGAACATCAATTTTTGTTTATCACTAATGTCGTAGTTCAAGATAATTGTATAACACAAAAAATAATCTTTAATAGCATAATTTAAGAATAATAAACAACTTTTTCAAAAAGCTATATATCCGTTACACGGGATTGCTACAGCTTGTTGTTTCATAAGAATTCAAAAAAGAACTAATGAATGCGATTGCCTATTAAATCAGTGGTACCAATCTACTAAAAAAAAGAAACGAATTTCCCAAGAATTTCACGAAGTTATTTCAGCATTTACTGCTTTTCCCTGAATAATTTCGCCAATCCAAACACAGCTAATTAATTTAGATTCCTAGAAGGGTTTTCCTCATTATCAGTTTACTTTAGGGTGTTTCTAGTTGGGGGAGATGAAATCAGAATGAACAGGAATCCCGGAAGAGACAAAACATGTCAGAAAGTCACTGGAACAGCTCCTGAAAACTGTCAGACGTTAAGCTGTCACTTTTTCTCTGAGCTCTTCAATATTTAAAGTTACATTTTATAACAGCAGCTGTTTACCAACAAGTTTACAAGTAGTTTTCAAGTGACGTAGTAAATTCCATTTGAATTTAAGAGATACACATGTAGTATTGTATAATGTATCAGGCAAAGTGAAATGTATAGAAAGAATAATATCCATTGAAGCTGAAGGAATGCAGAGAACCTTTTTGAAATCTAATTCCCACTCGTACGTACGTACTACGTTCGATTTGCTAAATAAGATTTTACGTGGTAAAAATTTGTCATGAAAAATAGCCGTAAATTCATTCATTGAGCACGTTGCAAAATTCCAATTGAAATGTCTCGCGTGTCTTCGTTCGTTCCCACTACAACGTCATCGCCACGGTTGCCAAGTGTAAAACCTGCTCGGTATATTAATCTAATTTTTTTCCTCTCAGGAAGCTTCCAGGGCTCGCGGGAGTAGGGCAAATTTTTCTGCTTCTGACACCAGCGGGAAGCTCGCGTTTACGCTGCTTTTTCTAACGTTTCGTATCTGTTCTATATAGTAGGTATTTCCCTACTTGGCCCGCGTCCCTTTCTAGGGACTTAATCTGTCCGGATAATTTACGAGCCAATGTCTGAACCACAAAATTTATCATGTGACCCAGGGCGCGAAACCATTTTTTTCTTACCCTCGTAAATAGCTTATGCATCTTCAGGTGGAGGTTTATGGTGCAATTGCATTTGCACATAGAAATCCATGCAAAAACATGTGGTCGGTGGTTCTTTAACGAAGATTTTTTTCAGTACCAATATTACACGCGATAATATAGCTGCAAGCTTTGCAAGGTATAACGTTATATTCGCAATAACGTTGTACTCGGTGTAGTGCATAGCACATTTCGCGACGGTTGCACAACCAACAGTGCATTTGAATTTTTTGTACTACAGTTATGCACGTAAAAGAAAAAAAATTAGAAACACGACGTGAAACTTTCCAAAAGAATTTTTTTTCAAATTTCATCTTTTTATAACGGCGTTCTACGCGAATGTAACATTATGTTTCGTTCGTGGAAAGGGATGCAGTTCTCTGTTACACGTGTTATTATTATGGGAGCTGTATAAAGTGCATGAAATGCAGTCCAAGCGCGGATGTCCTGTACCCAGTAGCCATGGATTTTGAGCATCATAGAAGTTAAAGTGAAGAGGTTGCATAGGGTCAGAAGTTATATTAAAAGTGCAAGCGACGTGTAAGTCTTGAACTGCAAAAACCTACGTCTACAAGCGAGTCTCGAGTATTCGGAAAATCATGGTTGGCAGCACTGCACCGTATTAGAATATTGCAGGAATAAATTTTATCCCAAGCGACCCTCCGGTTCTAGAAACTTTTTCACCCTTGCGTTACAATCCTTGCCAATTTCTGACTCTGTGGAGAAAGTATGTTACGTCTGAAGAAAGAAAAAAAAAAGGAAAAAATAGATACAGCAACCACCGTACATTCTAGAGTACTACGTTCCAAGCTCCTGCGTAACTACTAACGTCTACTTATTAGAATATACCTGAAAGTATAATATTTGAAATTTCTTCCGTAAATACAAGGATAATTAATTAGTGAAATTTCATTAATTTAGAAAAAAGAAGAAACATAGAGGAATTGCGAGTTTGAGCAATTTATAATACGAAGTAAAATTAAATATTGCTAACTGCTCATCACGCACGTTTATAATATGGGTAATGGGACATAATGTACATTAGTACTGTCTGCATTGAAATTTACCTTCACTTTCCCTTATGACGTCCTCTTGGATGTGAAGATGTGTTATGTATATATACATACTATATTATGTATTAAGTACAGGTCAAGAAGCGTGTACGGCTACCGTAGCTATGATAAACGTATTTCCCTGGGGAAAAAGTGTCGGAAGGTACTTCCGTTTTTTTACTCATCTTTCCCATGGAAAATTTATTTAGCTGTACCTTCTGGGTTGTACTCGTGAATAGGTGTATTTTCGGCAGGGGATGAATTCTCCAGCTTGAAAATCTGCCCCTAGAGAATTTTCCTCGAATTACAAGCCGACTCGAAAACAGGGGTCGCTGGGAACAAGAAGATCGCGTAGCGTTGATGCTTATAGGGATGAAGATGTATGATATATAATATACACACACAGGACTTATTTATACAACGTATACGGAAATATCAATTATTGCTTTTACACGTATGTGGTGTAGACAGGATTGACCAATCAGATTCGTTTATTCTTTTAAATCTTAGAAGTGATTGGTTATTGCTGTGGAAATGTGATAGATAAAAATTACAAGATCGAAAGAGTGGCCATTCTGTAAATGCAATATCGCGATGTTGTTAAGGGATCGTGTACCGTTCTATGTCGGACAAGGCTGAGGGCTCCTAGTTGAAAACGGATGAGGGCTGGAAAGTACCGAAGTACTTCATCACTTACGGAGCAGTGAGTTACGCCACCGTAAATCCAGCAATCTTGTTAAGTTCACTAGGGAGTTTGGAATGGTGTTATGGGGTGAGAAAAAAAGCGTGGCTACTACTAGATGAAAAAATCGGAATTGCGAATTTACAAGAAGAAAAGAAATAGAAACAACGTAAAAAGCGGTTCGTCATTTTAAAATGAAAAATTTTTAGAAAAGTTAATGGGAGAAAAATATTTATACTTACGTGGTATTTAAGTTTGTAAGCTTTTAGATATCTTCGAATCTTAAAGTCTTTGATCTTTACTTATCCCCTTAGAGTCAAAATGGTGGAAAACGTCTCTTCAAATGCAATGACGAAGAAAAAAGAAAAAACAAGACAGTAATTTCTCTAAAAAAAAATTTTTGACCCAACAATCATCTCGGCCCACACAAAAATCTCCTCGTAAATATTGCATTTTGAGCGACGGCAACATCTGTCAGTTCTAACAATAAAAATTCAAATTTCCACCCTCTAACTTTAATATTTTATACCTCTTGGGGGTAATTTCGTGTGTGTATTTCTGTATAGATATTTACTTATATTTGTACGTGTGGATGTACATGCATCTGTATACATGTGTTCGATATAATGGCGAGAAAATTGCAGATTATCGGAACTGGTACACGGACCCATCTCACTTTAGGGTTGAAACCATCCACCCTCCATCATGAGGGTAAATGTCGTTTAAAACTATTTTCCATAAAATAAATTCAGCTTCCCCATGGACATGTTCTCTCCATATGCTCGTAGAAATATAAAAGATCTATGGATAAAGTGCGAAACAAACAGCGTGCAAATTTCACCGTATATGTGTGTATATTATTGATCACACTTATCATCATTTCCAGACAATTTATACAAGAGAAAAATGACTTTTTCATTACATTTTTATTGGTTCATCATACTTGAAAAACAGGGGTTTTCAACAAACGACACAGATTCGCAATGATGAATTGTCTGGTTCACTCTTATAGGATTATTGTTTTATTAAGAAAAATAAAAATCTTTCCAAACTACAGTACGTTGCAAACAATTTCGTTTTTACATACGTAAAATATATAAATATACAGAGGTACGTAGACATATTTAATCAGAGTGCATATTTTTTTGCAATAATTTTCCTCATTTTATGCGCTTTTCATACGACTCTCGCATTCCATTTTAACAACAAGAATTCCGACTCGTTGAGGGAATTCAGGCGTAACGAAGCGAGCAATTTTCCCATGAAAATTTCAGTGCTGAAAAAGGGGGTGGAAATTTAACGAGACCCTCGACCAACGATGACTGCACGAAGGTTGATATGAGTTGCGATGACGATGATTATCCAAATTATAATAAAGCTGAATCCGCAATAAGCAAAAGCGAATTTGTCTGTATCCTTATTCGTAGACAGCTAAAATTTAAGAAATCAAAATTTCGCTTGAAATTCGTAAACTATGAATCCAGCTTAATCAGCGATGGTATTCATAGAGTGTAAAATAAAATAGAATGATTAATTAATTGAAAGCATTTAATCCCGTTACTCAGTATAACAAGAGATGATTTTTTTTTGTTTTTAATTGTAATTTTTCTTTCGTTCCCTAAGAAATTAAATTGCACTCCATGATTGACGATAGATTCAACCAGTCTTACGTAGGAAATTTGAATTGCAGCAGCTTTCATGCGCCGCGGTCGAATGCATATTCCCGCGAGATTTCCTACCCTGAAAAGGGATAAGCCGTGTCGGCACTGCTGCTGACATGACCTAATAGAAGTACAGAATCGGATTTGCCATTGAATGCGTCCTCGTCGAGCGAGCGAGCGAATATGCAAGTGCGTGCGGAAACGTCAGTATGAAATTTGCCAACTATGTGAATTGGAGAAATTGTGATATTTTTTGATACAAGAAAACTGTTTGCTACTTTTTTTTTCTTTTTTTTTTTCAACTTTTACTTTTTCTTTATCTTCACCATAGACACGTCACACTGATGGATTATGACGCGAGATATTTTTTGTGCTGTCAATGCATCGATAGGATGCGAATTTTTGGAATTGTACAAATACCGTTTCAAATCTTAAAAGTATATAATATAAATATATTCCCGTGATGTATTACTATATCGTTATTAGGAGTTTTATAGAAACAAATTTTATTTTATCTTATATATCTGATTTTTATATTATTCTGCATAGATGTACCAATTGAATTTAATTATATTGTGGTATACAAATCAAATCTGTACGTCTTTTGCAAATTGATTATATTTATTAATGCTAGAGTTTGATTGTAATTCGATTACTTAATTCATATTCTTTACGGCAAAAGTGTCGTATGACGAGGATTAAGGAATTTTTGAGAATGCCGTTACTGCCTGGCTATATTTCACTGTCAATTTCAAAATTGAATTTCGGTGGTACATTATTGCGCTGTTATAGGCACAAAGGGACAGTTTCAGTCGGAGCCTGTATTTGGAACGTGCTCTTGGCAGATTCACTATAATGGAAAGATCTCTGAAACTCTGATTTTCAATTCTCGATTTCAGTGTAATAGTCCAATTTACGTTGGTCAATCAATGTGTCCATTCAAGATCTATGTACATTCGTTAAGTCAATTAAATTGCGATTTCGTCGAACTTTCGAAAAAGTTTGGCCGACTGGTGTGGAGATGAAAAAAATAATTAATCTTAATAAATTTCAGATTGCTTTAGAAACATAAAAAAGAAAAAACAAAAATCCAGGTATATTTCAACAATTTTTTTAATGATTATACTATCAAGATTATGTGATTAAAATTCCATGCACTTTTATGTTTGACTTACATTTTTTTCAAATTCAGTGATTTTCCATCCTTATCCTCAGAATTGATGAAACTCTTACTAACACAGTTTTTTATCCCCATTTTTCTCGGCGGTTTCCACAATTCTTTAATTTCTCTTCTCATTCCGTTTCTTTCTACGAACCACGTGGGAACTCCTCTAGGAAGCCTGAGGGTGACGCTTGAATTATTTGCGGACCCGATTAAAAGTAAATGGATTTTAATTAATGTGTATTTTAAAGCTGTCATTAAAGTTTACCAAAAAAAGAAAGATAAACCTAACGTTACCCAAATAGAGGGTAAAATAAAGGCCCTACCTATTTCAAGAAGTTCTGTAATTTCACTCCTCAGTAATGCTATTCAAATGACTCCAAATTTAAGTATTACGCATATAATGTTAATTATTCAAATAAATTGAATTTCCAAAGTACAATTTTAAATTTATCTTTGATGAGTTTCACGAAAAAAAATCTTTAAGATTCAAGGTGGATATTATAGGTACGAAAATTCAATATCAGCAATTCTTGAGCCAGATACAGATTGTTTCACCAAGTAACCATTCGCACTTGCATCCTCACTCACGCTAAGCTGGCATATCCTCTCACTCTTTGTTTTCTCTCATTTTCTCTTTCCCACCTTCGTTCAAGCCTTTGATCGTGCGTCCATCATGCACGCTTCACTCATTCCCCGAAATCACTGGTTACTGCTATATTTGCTTCTACAGATATAACACGATGTTTTCCAAGTATAAACCACTGTACAACGTACGAACATGATCTGATTATTTTACATTTCAGATAGTATTGCTGAAAACGTACGTAACTAGACAAAGAAGTTTTATTGTCATTTTCTCTTACTTGACATTGAATATTTACTACTACATTGTAATTTAAATTTAAAAATAATAATTAACTAGAGACCATGCTGTCGTCTATATTAGGAAAATTTTTATTGCTTGCTTACAAGTTTATTTACAACTTTGAAAAATCATGTCGCGTACGTATATACTTCAAGTATTTCGTAGTATATACCTAAATTATATATCACAGTTATACCAAGTGGAATATCCACTCGAAAATACGTCTCGGAATAGGAGCAACCACCCTCGCTCTCTACGGCGCTACCAACCTAAAGAGCTTAAATGGCTTTTGAAATGGAGCGGCTTCGTTTTGTCGACGCGACATGATGAAGTTTTCTTTTGAAAGGTTTCGGATTTCTAGTATCTGGTTTCCGTAGCATTTCCGATTGCAACCCCATCACGGTGCAAAACTGGAATGTTGAATGAAACACATATCCGTCCTTATGGATGAAAACGAGATACACTTCGGTACTATTATAAGATGTATACCAAATGTGTCTGTTCTTTTTATATATCATAAATGGGGTACAAAATAAATATATAGGAAATTCGTGATAATTTGACTAAAAAAATGTATTTCATAAATTTCACAAATTCTTCTCGTTCAGTCACTTCGCGCGGACGCTCTGATATTTCAGGAAGATTTCAGTTATGGGGTTCGAATCTCAGACGAGTATAGATGAAGTTTTAGGCTGATATTGTTTAAGTCTTTGTGAAGTTTCAAGTCGCCAATATCACATAGTATAATACGATTAATAATGGTATTACCAACCAAATGTATTCTGAATTCATATCCAAACATGATCAAGTCTCATTTCGCCCGTGTAAATGTACGTTTAAGATAATCAAAGATGTAATTCTGGGATCATTCGATCATATCATTGCGATCATATCCAAAGTTGTACCATAGTTTCGAACAGAAATTGAGCACAAAGTTAGAGTTCAAATAACGACTTGTCTTATATTTAATTTAAATAAAAACATATGCCCGATCGAGATCAAAGGACTTACATCAGACTATTCTGAGACACATCTGATATCAAGGAACCTTACTCAGGAGCTCTCATTCCGTGAGACACATTCCGTGGTTATGGATTTTATATTTGTTTATAAGTGGGCTCGTAGTCAATACAATAAAAAAAAAAGAGAAAATGACAGGCCTGGGAACATAGGAAAAAGGGGCAAAAAAGAGGGGAAAGTCAAAGAATTGGCCAAGAGGATGAGAATGAAAAGAGAAGAAACGAAGGAAAAGGTCAAAGTAACTGCGGATGTAATTTCTTTTATCGTTGCTCCCACTTGCATTTGAGTTCTACCTTTGAGCTGGCATCACGGTCCGTTTTATCAGCGCCGCCATTTTCTTTTATCTCGACCATTGTTTCAATCTCCTTTTCGAGGTCCCCTTCAAACCATATCCTGGATTAAGAGCTCGTGACCGGATTATCGAATTCTGCTAGGAAAATAGTGCTTGTAATATCACCTCATAGTGGTTTAAACAACAAAGAGTATAATAATAATGTGAATCGATTTGTATTTAGTACCTTATTTATTATTTTTTTCAAAAATATATAAATATCATGCGAAGAGATTTTTCGAATTGTACTCTTTATAAGATATTCTTGGATTTAATGGATTTTCGGAAAGTATCAAAAAAATATCTTTTAAATCCTTAGTATATCTGTGCATTTATATGGTCTCATAAATTTGAAATTAAAAATACCAATATATATGTATATATGCTATACGGAGTATGTTTCTCTTCGCTAATACTTCGTATTCGATTATACGGTTGTACAGAGGGATTCAAATTGGCTGGTCCAATGGACAATTTCCTCGGAGTAACTGAATTTAAATAAACGATCGTGCTGGCATATCCGCTTTTATCGAGAGGGGAAAATGCCAGGGCGAAATGTTTGGATATTCTACGTGACAAAGTTACAAATGCCTAGCAAAGTGACAGGTATCATAAACTTTAATTGATCTTTATCATTATTATTACTCTTATTATAACTATAACATTTAAAATCCCCCAAATCTTAACTTCCCCTTTCTTTCCTTTTTTTTTTTTTTTTTTTTTTTTTTTATCCTAACGATAACTACTCTTTCCTATCTTCGCTCTATACAGTTCAAGGAGAAAATTTGTATAAAAATATTTTGTATTACAAGTAGGAAGAGAACAATCTGACGCAGTTTTGCAGGATATTTTGTGCATAATATGGCAATCACAGTGTACATACACATATTGAAGTAAATGTACAAGGTGGCGCAGAGATTTCAATTCTGTCATTTAAAGTGGCTCATCAGAATGTCTCACGTATTGCCAATCGGTAGAATATACGTGTTAGATAATTAGAGACGTGAGTGGAAATCAGACTGTGGGTGACAGCAGATGTTATTCGTGCGTCACTCGAGGACTGGATCCTGGATAGGTGAATGGACCTGTATCTCGTTTAACGACCCATGACCCTCTCCGCAACTTCGCGAACAATGCAATATTTAGTGAACTCTCCTGATCCGCTGATCGAGTTGACATCGATATCTGTCGCTGGCAGAGCTACACACGGTGACAGTCTCGTTCTGGAATCCTTCGACAGGACTCCCACCTGGTTTATGTGCTTATCCTACGGGATATATGTTGGTCAGGACACTCTCTGTCCGTACCAGGAACACTTATGACTGTCATCGATATGAAGATCGATGAGCTACTCATCGGTGCCAATATGTTATCTATTTTCGATTATCATTCGTTTGAAATGAAATTTGATGGATGAACATTTTTTTTCAATGGGATCAAGATCAGGTTATTTCGATATATTGATTTTTGAATAATGAATTAGTTGTGTATACCTGCTATCGTAGGTAGTATTTTAGTAAGTTGGAACTTTATTGGACTTGATTTGCATGCTTGTAATAAAATTTTTAATATATGTATGTTGATCGGCTTTGTTTTATTATTGTAAAATTGGAAATTTTATATAAAATCTTGAGGTCGCAGTTTGAGCTGGTTTTTCATGTAGATTAGGCTAGGTTTTGAACAGGGGTTGTTACTTGTATCCGATGTTCAGAATTGAGCCATACTGCTTTCACTGAAAGATGCGTGGTACGTGATTGTAACTTTCTCCATATTTTTAAGGAAAAACAGTACTGTTATCTGTACCTGTGCCTTCCTACCAGGCATGCTGGATGTTTGTGTGTTTCCTCCATAAATTGCTGACGGCTTTGCCTTTTTTTACATAGACAGTTATGCATGAAATGCATTTGTAAAATTAAAAACAATTGCATCACGTAGTTGTTGACATTCCACTGAAATATCATTCCGCGCATCTATTTGATTTTAATTTGAGTATTTCTCACATTCCTCAAATAGAATTAAATTACATTATCCTGCTGATACGATATCAACTTGTACAGATAAGACCTAGCAATTGAAAACACTTCGGACGAAGAAAAATTCCGTTCATTTTTCCACGACTTAATCTATAATCTCGTACCCCGAACCCAGTTACCCCAACGAGACGAATCTCTAGGGACATTTTTATGTAAATTCTACGCAGCCTCCAATTTCCCTGCAACCGTCAGGAACATGCTTAGAAAAGAGAAGGAACAAGATACATTTGCACTCGAGTTACGAGTGAGACGTGAAGTATGACAGGGGACTTTTATACGTTATAATCTTATACAAGATGGCCCCCTATAAAATACATTTAACTCGTCGACCAACTATGCAAATATATCTGAGTGCTTGATTAACTCTGGAGGCAGAGAAAGAGGAAGAAAGATCACCTAGCGAGTGATGTAATTATTTGCACGAGACTTCTAAAGCAAAACAACAGACACACACAAGAATACTAAGCCTTAATTGCATTTGCGATTGGATCAATATATAATAAAATTTCCCACATTACCTGCCTGGACAGGGGTACAGAGGCTTGATGAGAAATGCCTGAACGATTGAACACGAAACGACATTCTTGCGAAGTAGAGGAAGATTACAAAAAATCTCTAATGAGAGATAAAGAATAAAGATTCAAGATGGCGCTCGAATTCGTTCAGCACACACACTGTGCATTTTCTGTTTGCCGTCGGCCAGTTCAAACGGTACAAGATGAACAGTAATGTTAGAAGAATCTTCGAGGTGAATTGAGTTTACCTGCCTGCTGGTATAACTACTTTGTTTACATACACGATGCACATGCACATACCTACTTTATTGGTCAAATTTTGGAAATACCACGTAGGTCGAATATCGATAGAAATTATTATCTGTCCATTATATATCTATAGATAATACCAAATTATTTTCATGAGTATATGTATATAAAAATTGTATCATATTGTGGCAATCTATGCTTTATACATGCAAATATTATAGCAGACTAGTGCATTTCAATATTGAAGCTAATTGTCAATGGTTAAGTTAATTTTCAACGCTAGGATAGCTATGCTTGCTGATCGATCATTAACGCCATTATACAGACTACCGCTGATTCCCTGTGTTTGATACTCCTCGTTAATTCACGCGCTAACACCGCGACTGATTGCTCGTTATTTTGAGGTTGAATGATTTCACCAATGACTATTATCAGAGAGAATATTCATCCAGCATATTTTTATGATCCGATCAAACTCCACAGCTCGTTGCAGCGACATTAAACTGCACGTGCTGTTATCTGCCACAACTCTGAAGTATCCATTACTGTCAATAGATAGTCGTGCTCTCTCGATACAACTTAAAAACGGTTACGTGAAGCAAAAAAAATATAAAGCAATGAAATGAAAGGAGGAATACATTTTTTTTCTGTTTGGATTAATTATTTTTTTATCAGTGGTCAGATTATATGAAAGTTGGTGTTTGGTTATACGCTTGCAAAATGTTATAAATATAGTTTCAGTATGCTCTTTGTACAAATTCGTCCTTTCCGGTTAAACCTAACGGAAACGTATTGATTCTGGTACACATAATCTTTTATTCAATGAAGAATATTTAGTACTCTTCAATAACGTCAAATTTATCATGTCGCGTGATACTATGAAATAGTAATGTCTACCTTTTAGGCGACCCATTTGCTATTGATAACAGCATGCATCGGTAATAGTTTCGTGGGAACGTGACTCGGTTCTTACAAGTAGGCAACGTGGAAAAAAATATATTTGAATGCAATTTTCTATCATCATACATAAAAACAATCGTGACAGCAATGTTGATTCGTTTAAAACGTGAGTCACTCAAAAAAATCAAATGCTTTTCTGACCTTAAACAAAAATATATAAGTATCCCAAACTAAAAACGGACAATATTGCAAGATTGAAAAATTACTTGGAAATCTATTCATTCGCATTGCCAATGATAAAATTAAATGGCGATATACTGTCTTCGTGACAGATTTGTTGCAGAATATATATATAAAGCGCAGAAATCGTACAGCCTAGTCACCCGTTTCTACTTTTCTATCAACGCTATTGGATATCCGTTACTGTTTTGTGTTCTCATCCAATAGAGTATGTCTATATATCTATATCTACATATATATATATATATATATATATATATATATATATATAATGTGTTGCAGTTAAACAAATAGCCAGACATCAGTCGATTCTTGCTGTCCTTTCTGGTCCCTGGACAGTAGTTAAGCCTCCCTCCGTTCGTCAGATTCTAATTATTTTTTCCCCAAAAAAATAGCGGAGAGTCAGATTACCAAAAACAAAGGAAAACTAACGAATCCTGTCACGTCATTCGATACGCCTTTAGAGGCAAATATTTGTTATTCCAGTGACGAATCTATGAGTGCATCTGCCTGCATACATATGCTTGTGCGTATCTGAAGATGCGAACGTGTAGGTACAGCACGTCCTGTCGATAGTACGGGCTTATAAACAGATACCTTGCGTTTATTTCGAAAGGAGGAGATTCTGCCGAAGAGCAAAGAGAACAGAGAGAAATAACCGTACTATGAACTGCGCGGAATCAAACGCTCCTGGATATGCCAGTCCTTTTTATCTTCTTTATGAAATTTCAACGTATTCTAGAGACATACATATTTAT
This sequence comes from Cephus cinctus, assembly GCF_000341935.2. NCBI lineage: Eukaryota > Metazoa > Arthropoda > Insecta > Hymenoptera > Cephidae > Cephus > Cephus cinctus. The sequence continues at coordinate 176,845 of NW_014333524.1, forward strand.
TTTATACATATTTATATTATACCGGTATTGGAAATCGTACTAAAAATCTTGTATCGTAAATATATTATCTTTCAAGTGTATATTATTATCATGTGACTTTTAGTACGATACATTACATGTACGCGTTCATGATATTGTGATGTTTTATAAAAAATAAAAAGCCTGGTCAAACATGTTATTCAACTACATTCGTATCGTTTGCTCGATGCAACTCGAGCATGATACTTTGAGCACGTTTAGCGTAGCGCTGTGATCAGTCAAAAACTGTGCCGAAATTTCTCTATTTTTTATCATACGATGTGTAATTAAGGAGTTAGAATTGAATTAAGTCAATGAAAACGTCATTCGTGTTACCAACAATAAGAAACAAGGACTCAGATAAATTTTGTTGCTCAATACTATATTTCAATATTTATAATAATTTCTTAACTAAACTTTGAACGAAAAAATTGCGGCGGGCTTTTCGATGCAGGTAGATAAATAGCTGATAATGATTTTGAAAAAGCCTGTATCAGGAACGGGTCAATCAATCTTCAGTTCTTTCTGTGTCGATATGACGGGGGTCTTCCTCTCGTGTGTTTTTGGACATCGCAAGAAGTCTGAAGATCTTCATCCTATCGAATTCTACGAGTAAATCTAGTGAAATCGTGACTGACCTTACACACGTATTGCATCTACTTTCTTATACACGTAATATATGAGTACAACAATAACATATATGATGTTTGAATTGTATAGTAACTCCACTTTGGAGCATATTATTCAACGTATATATATTCATTGTCATACGTACTGGACTCTAAAAAAGTTCTTAGTGCACTCCTTTGTTGTCGCAGAGGTATTCACTATGTACTGAGCACAGTGTATAAGGTACCTCAGTGATATCTCAAGGTGCAAGCGTGTACGTTATGCAGATATAATGGAACTTCTTCTGAGGCGTCTTGCGAGAAATGCATTTCGATATAAATAAAAAGGGAAATGCTACGTCGTAAAGGATGAGCTTCAAAGAAAGTTTTCGTCCTAGGATTTTTCTCATAATTCCCACTGTGTGCTATGGAAATTTTTTTTTTTCAAATTCACGTACCCTCCTTCTTCACTGTAAATATGAAATATTTGAAAAAAAAATTTTCATCCGCAACTCATTTATAATATCGACACGCGAATCGACGTGTAGATTCAAATCTATGGCGAATTCGAAACAATGTGATCCCCGGTAATAAACAGAGCCGTTGTCATTGTCGTGATAATCGCGCTGCGTAGAGTCACCCTCTAATTTATAGGGTAACATTTCGCAACCCCTTGTGTACACTGGGGTGTCAGTGTATTCTTGCGCATACCTATGATCCTATTATGTATATGTAGACATAAGAGTACCGATACGTATACAGGATTTACATATGTGCGTACATCGAGCAGATCCCCTATGGCTGACTATGTATGTGTACCTACCCCTTGACCCGCATTGTGTTTAGAGGAAATTGTGCTGCGCGGTGCGCCGCCAATATCCCGCTTCTGCCAGTCGACGGATATTATCTCATCTCTATCCTTCCAACAGCCAACACCCTCCCTCGAAGCCGAAAACCACCCCTCGTGAAACCAATTCTGCAACGAGGAAAGAAATTCTTTAGGATTAGGATTTTCGAAATTTGATATCATTTTTTTACATTATTACTTTTTTGACATTTTTATAACAACGTGTTTTACTTTTTTTCGGAATGTGTTTTATTTCTTAGCTGTTTATTGTGATGGGGTAGTATCGTTAGATGAGGTTGCCTAACTGGAATGAAGTGAATATTTTTGAAAAATAGTCTTACGATTGTAGGCTTACTGGAATGGTATGAAGAGGTGGGATCTTACTGGTTTCGAGAATATGCAAGAATTGTGCAATATTTAAACGAGTATGAAGGATCTATCGGGTCTGAAAGTTCAGCGGAGAGAAACTTTCTTTAGTACCACGCGCGCGCTAAGGCTTTAATGCCGTTCTTATGCTGTGAATTATTATTATTTTTTCTTAGGTCAGACGCGCTGAAGTATTTCTAGGGACTTTCATATTCCTAGGGTAAAAGCATATTAGAAGCTTTTACGTGTGTCAAATTTGAGATTTAATATTCGAATAATTTTTTCTAGCTTTCGTCATGTAGTAAATACATATTTTTTGGCGAAAGTTGTGAAACTTCATATTTATATGTATGTGTCGTTAATTGCCTGTTCAATTTAAAGAGAAACGTTTAGTTTCGGTGGTATATAAAAGATTGTTCATAAATCTTAACTGTGCGCCTATCATACGTCGGTACCGTAAGTCCAATATCAGGCCCGACGAGCATCGCGAAAGCTCACCATAAAATTCTTCGGTCCAGAAAATTCCAAGGAATCTCGCAATCAGCGTTATTTATAGGTTAGGGCGTCGCGACGCTTCCGTATCGGTCCTCCAAGGCCCACCCTAGGAAATTCACTCGTAGATCAACCCCTTTCAAGAAGCGACGGGTTCAGCCCACGAGAAGGATTGCATAACACGAAGAGGGTTGGTCGGCCGCGACTTGAAGAGGGATGAAAGCGTTGTGCCTTCCTCTACCTTACTATACCTTACTTGATAGGGGTAGCATCTAGTACATAGGTAGGTAAGTAGTTTATGGGACTGAAGAAGATTCTCAAGGTTTGGATCTGTACTGAGGGGTAGGTAAATCCTAGACGTGTCAGAGAATAAGTAGTTTACCCTCAAAGGGATCTTTATTACATATTCCCAGCCCCTCCCTTCGTTCCCATATTTTCCACCATTATAAACATTTCTAAGAAGCCGGCGCCCTTGCTATCAAAATAATCTTTTTAACTCTCGAAAGGGCGCGTAATTCTTTTGCAATTTTTTAATATATATTTTTGATAAACAGAAGTGGAATGAAACATGATTTGCATATGCCAAATTACTGTCAGCCTTCTCTATTTTATGGATAACAATTGAGCTTTGACAAGTGGAAAGAAATTTGCAAAAGAAACGCTTGAAAAAGGATCTTTAAAAATGGCTCAGGATTTTCAACATACGAGAGGTTTATATTGAACAATATTGTAACACATTAATCTCAATTAGATTTTCAGTTACTTATTTATTTTTATAAGCAAGCCTGGAAGCTTGGTACGTTCTTTAATATAAATATGGAAACACGTACTTAATATTAATACTATATATTGTGGATATCTGAATACTAAATTAAAAAAGTTCTTTCGCAAGTCTAAAACTATAAATATTCGAAGCGTCCTGATCGACTGCTTCCGCGTGACCATTAATATTTATCATGCGGAATTCCGCCGCGGTACGTCCGCCACCCGGCGTTACTCTCCTTATCCTGTCTGATAGCATAAGGATGTGCAAGTGGGACTAGAGGCAGGTTCTATAGAAGGTTGTATAAATAGGTGGAGGCGTCGCGACGCCTTCTCTAGTATATTCCTACTCCGCGAAAATTTCCACCGTAAATTTAACGTCCTACGTAGAACAGAGCAACCCCCTAGAGAGTTCAGTTTGAACTCCGCGCCAGAATGAACCTTTCCTTTTTTTTCATTTTTTTTTTCTTTTCCTATTTGGCGAATATTCTACCGAATCTTTTGTACTGCGCGTAATCCCCCTGCCTCTTCCAGGAAGAATCTTCTCAAAAATTCCCCCTCTAACTACCTAAAACTCCCTTAGGCTATTGGAAGATGAGAAAATACGTACAACTTTTCAAATCTATGCAGATTCTATTTCCTGGTGAATGCGCTTCCTGCCCGTAACCTAGGGTAGGTAGTTAGGTAGGTAGATAAGTCACTAGGCAGGTAGATAGATATAGGTAGATACGCGTAATACGGAAAGTACTGTAAAATGAGATAAAAGTGGTCCAGGACACTTTTAACATATTCTGTACTTTCATAGTCCGGAACATAAGGGAATGAATAAAGAATGAGGAATGCAACAAAAATTTAAAAATTGAATCGGACAGATTATCATATTTCTCTGTGACTGATTTACAAGTTATCAAAGAGCTTACATCGTGTTATTTATTTTTGGGATTTGGATTCAACCGATTTGAGCCCCTTTGTTAAAAAGTACTGGAATCAAGTACAGTAACGGGCTAAGGCTGCTGTTAAAAAAAATTCCCTATAAATTTCACGCAATATCGGGAACTACGTGTAATTAATAATGATATTTTGAAGGTTATCGATGGAAACTAAGTATATATCTTGTCTTATATAGTACGATATAAACCTGCGTTTACTTCTTAGATAACACCACTGGATGATATAGTGATATGAATCCCAATGAAAAATATGGCCGTTCAGGTAATAATCGAGGGATTATTATTCGGCAGATGGTGCCGGGAACGCGGGAATCCTTCTTCCGATTTTCCCTCGGGATATTTTTCCTGGGGGAGAATTCTTTCGACGGCAGTTCTTCCTGGCAACATCTGCCATTTCTAAAACAACCCACTGGAGCGTGGACCAGTCGAGAAGCCTGAGAGCACGACAAAAAAAGGCTGGAAAAAAAGCAGCAACGGGTGGGGTACTAAAAAAAATGATCGGCATATTAGAAAATCAATTAAATAAAAACATCGTCCTCCACGTGTCGATGCAATATAGAATTATTGAAGAATTTACTTATCCACTTTTTTTTCTCTTATTTTTGCCGTTCAGGGTTCATATGCTTTCGCCCTAAAAACTTGTTTTTTAGAAATACCCACTTTCTTCTGCTTCATGAATGTTAGTTATACATACTTAAGTATGAATATGTAAATAACGTTTGATACCTTTTATTAACATCATATAGAGTTGATGAAATTTAGGGGTTGAAGTATAGTCAATAGCAGCGCATCTCCCGTCAATCACAGCTCGGACAAACACTTATCCAGTGGTCGCTTTCTTTTTGTTAGGAACTATTTTAAGTGGTCCTTTTCTGGAATCAGTCGGGAGCACGTTTCACTGGTTAGGAGGGATGCAAAAAAAACATCCCTAAAAACAGACCCAGCACTAAACAGAGTCTGGGCAGTATTTTATTTTTCGTATTCCGAGAGGGTCGCGCGGACTTCTGATAAATGTTCTGGCTAACATGATCTTCCAGCAACCCCTCAGAAATATACACCATCGTAATATGTACACACCTGAAGTACAGTTTCTTTTTATTCTCCTTTCCCCTCAATAAAATTTTCTTCAGGAACACGAATGTAGAAACTTGAACCATGGTTTTAGGGGTTTTAGCGGTAGCTGTAGCTGCTTGTGGTGGTGGTGATCTTGTAGTGGTGGTGAGTAGAAACTGGCTCTTGTTATTTCGCATTAAGTGACACGTTGACAAATTGAGACGCCAGCGGAATAGCAAGCAGCTTTCGAATTCATCTGCAGACTCTTTTGGGCCACCCCTGAAAATTTACCCCCGTACGAAACTATAATAGAAACGACTGCGACAACACAGACATATAATTTCGACTAACGAGAACTGTGAACTTCCACTCACGTTCGTAAGTAATTACCTTTGAATAATATTTATTCACACATTGAAATTGTTAGATTTTGTAATTTTACAATTTCATCCAAAATAATGCCTTTGTACAACTTTGTATAAAGTCGTATAGTTAATTATCATTAATTATTATCTAATTTTCAAAATACATATCTCATTTTAAACATTCATTACACAGCTGTTACTAGTGCTCTCTTATTAGACGGCTGATCTTCCCGTAGTGATTGCCAAACATAAATTTTCAATTGCTTAATACCATAGGGAGGGTTTAGTAATTATTAATTATTAAATCAATCTCCACAATGGGTGTTACTATAGCAATCATTAATAAGACGTAACACAATAAATGTCTTTGATCACGGATATCAATTATTTAAATCTAGCTCACTTCTAAATCATACAAATTGAAATTATTTCTGAAATATTATAGGAACTTCCGACTTTTTCTATACTATGCGAGTAAAATGTAAACGCATATCGTAAATAACAAGATTTTTACAGTGATTCTTTCCCAAAGCGGAGTCGTGCACATTTTGCAAGGCTAAAAATCATTTTGACGTTATTTTCGCAATAATTAAATCAAAACCGAAAAAGTATTATAACCCGAAATTTTTCGCATTTTCGAATTCACATCGAAATTTTCAGGTCGGATTGTTCTTTCAGTTCTGAGTTTGTTATTGCAAAATTGATGTGAAAAGGATTTTTAACCTTGCGGAATGTGCGTTGAATTTCACTGTGTGAAAGGATCGCTGTCAAAAGCCTGTTATAAACGATTTTCATTTACATTTTATTCGAATGGAAATGAGAGATTCGGAGTCCTCTTAATTAAAAATTTGAATGAATTTCATGAATTCAGCAAAATTTCAGGAAATCGGTCATATGAACGACATATGAAACAGGCCGTCGTAATGAATGTTTAAATAATTGAATACGAAAATTGTGGTTATATCAAAATGCCATAAAAACAATTAAATTCGTTCATCCTTAAAAGTAATTAGCAGAATCTTTAAAAGAAGTCAATAGTCAGTCCACGAGTTCGATGTGATTGTTTGATAGATCGAAAGCAATGAAGTCTCTAGCAAGGCACACGTGTCACTATATAAAATATTTGTTACAAAGTATGCATATACATGGTTTTGCACTAAAGATATTCTATTTTCTTCTATCTTAGCATATATTTACATTATTGTATGGAAAACCACGTGTGATTTGCTGAGGATTGCATTGCTTGTGAACTGTCAAAAAAACACATAGAACTTACGGACGGACTATATGCAATTCCTAAACGAAATTCCTAGGTATTTGCATAGTCATACAAAAACCACTGCAATCCCGTGAAATACCATTTGATATAGTCGGTCCGTGAGTTCAATGTCTTTTTTTGACAGTTGACAAACAATGCAATCGCTTAGATAACATTTAGCTTGTCATTAAATGCACGGGATAAAATATGCTTAAATAGAGAAATAAAATATAATTTACTAGAAAATCATGCACGGCATATTTTGTAACCAAAGTTTTATGTAAAGCCACGTGTCGCTTGCTGATTTCTTTTGGATCTGTCAAAAAACACGTGGATCTCATAGACCGATATAGTAACCTATAATAACATATATAGTAAACTGATCATTCAGTAGAATTCCAAGCTATCGCAATACGTATTCGGACATGCTGATAGACACAGTACGTATATTACGTGGGTACAGATCCAAGATGGCGATACTCCAACCGATTGTAATCGTGGCATTCATTACTCTGGACAGCGTTGCGTGTTTCCTTGTTGGTTAGTTGGCAACCCTGGAGAGAATGCATTGCTCTCACCATTCTCTTCTGCCTTCTAAGTTTCTCTCTTGCGCGAATGTTTGCGCGACTCTATCGGTGTAACTAATGTCTGTTTCCAAGTAGTTACGGTAGAGGCCGACACAGTCGCAGAATAATACGTCTCCTAATCTTGTTCATTTAAAAGGTAACTTAAGGCCGACGATATATAAGGTCAGTAAAATTTCAAAATTATGAGATAAAACGAAAATCACGAAAAATGATATGTTGTGCAAAAAAAGAAACAGAAAATTATTCATTTTATTCCAAAAAGTTGAACTTAAAAAAAATCCGAACCAGTGTTAAAATTTACTGGATAGACATTTAAAAATATTCATATTTCACCTAGTAAATTAGCAATATTAATTTTTTTTTCGACTGATAAAACCACTTGTATTCCGAATCTGCATTTCCAGGTTTCACTGCGTTGATGCACAATTTACAGAAATCTGTGGCTTTTGTAACGGGCGTTGCCCCGAGGACAGGGCTCTAGTATTTTGAGGGTAGTGGCAACGGTTATTCCTGAAAATACAATTTGCCTATTCGACGCTTGTAGGTAATGGCGATTCTGCGTAGGGGGATGATTTCAGCAATGCGCTCCAATGGAATTTGTTGTCATGGGCTTTCCCATAGAACGATGATTCGATGTCAGTTATACCCGCTGTATTTGCCGTGGGCTATTTGTCATTTGCGCTTGCCGGTGCCAGAAATGCATGTTACACCCTTGTCACACGCCATTGCTGACCAGAATCGTATGCATATGTATCACGATGACGGAAGCACTTTTTTTATTTATGATTATCGATACTCGTGAATATTCAGTTGTGCCGTTGATAACTTAAGTCAATGTACATTTTGTAAATGGGAAAAGTTTCACATTCAATTAAAATGTATATCAATGTATTAAGATTTTACGTTTCATAATAACAGTCTGATCGTTGAACTGCATAATTTGAGTTATTATTATAAGCTTTCTTTACGTAAGAACGTAATTACAATGCTGGTGTAATATCGTACTGATAATTACTTTGAATAATTCTTTGAATCACTGTCCAAATCGAAATGAAGTTTAACATTCTTGTAATTAAAGTTGCATTTGGATTGTCTCGAAATTAAACAAGGGTGAGAATTGCTATCAGGCTTGAAAAATTGTTTCGTCGATTTTCATAATGAAGGAAAATCTTTCCCTGGTCTTTTTTTTTAGAGAGATTACTATAGAATTTTCTCGTAGTCAAAGATAAATAGAAATATTGGATGATGTTACACACGGAGAGAATATGATTTTTTGATTTCTAAAAATAAACAGTTTAAAAATGTCTATATTTATATATAAAAATTTATTTATGTAAAATTTATATATGAAAATGGATATATTGAGTATACATTTTTTTCCTGAGACCACTGTAAAAATTGTAATTATTTAAAACAACTTTTTAATATAGCGTATAGGACTTTTTAATGATATACAATTCGATTGTTTGCTTGTCTGGATTTTTTTTCAAAATAATGTGTTTATGTGGTAAGAAATATAAATTCAAGATGCTATAAATATGTTTCATCACCGTATAAGGGAAATCTTAATTTTACATCCAAGTTTTACATATACAATAACTATAACCATTTGTCGCCTTAATTTAATGACTAATTGCACTATTTCTTAAAACTTCATAAAAGACCATTCAGATGAATGATTATTAATAATTCAGAAGGTAGCAAAGTGGTTGCTGAAAAAATAATCTGTTATATTCAGTAATGAAATAAAAGTGTCCGTATCGGATTTGTAAGTGAAATGAAGACTCTGTAGAGTCTTGCGCTAAGTACAGAGAACCGGCTGCACGGGCAGCGGATGATCGAGACTCGTTAGTCGAAATAACTCTTGTACCTGTATTTCGAACTAAATATCTTATGAACTACTATATATGAGAAAAATTTATTAATACATTCTATATGGGAATTGGGTATTTTGAATCAATGGCCACCAAAATCAATCTGATTGGTGTATGAGATCAGGGCGTATTGAGAGGGCGAGCGAGATCATTTTACGTATTTCAGTTCCGTCTTCGCCGTCGTCGTCTTCGCACGTCCATTTACTTTTTTATACGACCGATGGCACTGACGGCTTTGTTTTTTTTTACTATCTTAGACGACGGATGCCGCTGGCAATTTATAGATACTCAAACAATCAAATATATTTTGTTCATAAAGCTACCGTTCACACCGAATTTTCAGATAATATACAGCTTCCTTCACAATAGTATAAAATTATTAATTAAGCCTTTAAACCTCACGAAAATGAGAACGGAACAGCGCGCGTGTGTGTGCGCGCGCCTTCATGTAGTTTTCCATTTTTTATGACGGAATTGGAGTTCCAGATGTGTCCAGGCGTTCCTCTTCGCAGTTTCTTATGGCTAAGTTTTGAACGACTTGTTCCAAAGTGTCTCGCTGTTTCTATTCGTAGTTTCTTGCACGTAGTTTGGCGAGCGAATGAAGCAAACGCATCCAAGAGAATAATTTTGTAAGATTGTGACGTGTAAATAATTCAAAGATTTTTCAGGAAAAATTGGACACTCTCTTTTCAGTTTTATTATGGTGCTCACCAGTTTTTTTCTGAACGAATAGTACAGAATAAAACACGAACCGCTCCTGAAACTTGGATTATAAGGTCACTTTTGGGCTACGATCTACTTGGTGGAGGTCTTTAGGAAGTGTATCCATTTATAATGAAATATGTGATTATGTGTTATGAAATCTCTTTTTCTCTATCTCGAAGTACGATGCGATTTTACTTGATCTATTTCATCTTCATCTTTCGGAGTAGAATTTGTTTTACGATAGAAGAATTATATATAATATTATCTGACCTAACATTTCTGAAAAAATAATGAAAGACGAAGGGCAAATCTGAAAAGATGAACGATTTCCACGAAATCACATTCATATGCAGTCTTTGTATGCCTAGATTTTTTAAAATTTAACATGAAGAACAAAAACTTGTGATATCTCCCACAAAAACTGGCCAAATATAGGATTGCTATGAATTTCCCACCTCAAAGGGAAATAGCTAATCTACACATATCATAAATTGTTTTACTACCAAAAAATATTAAAATTATATTATAATGCTAAGTACATAAGTCACTACATATGTATCTGCATATTTTATGATCTAACATTAGCTCATCATATTAATTGTATTTTCGAAATTTCTTATAACATCTTCGCTACCCTTCTATGTTACTACTGCTTCTTATATTTAATTATGATTTAATAAACATTTAATAATGATTATGTGATAATATGAACTAGGTCACATATACATTATTTATAAATTATTTTCGTGTGGAAGTATCTTTTTCTTGCTTTATTATAAATCATATTAAGAGATTATGCACAGTAGCTGTCAGAAAATTCTTTTTAGAGTATACTGTTATTATCATTTCATCATCATCGACATCGTTGAATAATTTATATATTCTCTGAAAGTGGTCAAAAGGAACCCAAAATGTTTACAAAGATAATGAAGAAAATTTATTTTTAATCAAAATTTAAAGATACAAAAAATACCGTTGAAGAATTAATCTTATTAACTTTTTTTTAGTTCCCAGGTCTTAATGATCGATTCGCATGATCCTCTTGTTGTTGAGTGTGACTTTGTGATTGAATTACTGAAACCGATTGAATTGGACTTTTCGGCATTCGAAGAAACATATTAGTTTCTGGGTTGGGAGATTGTAGAATTTCTTCAGCGTTTGGATTGATATATTGCAGTGGATTGAAAGTAAAAGCTTGCATTATTCGAGCTAAAAATTGTGTAGGAGGCTGGAGAACTGTTAATGTAATGCCTTCAAAATCTGAAGCATCCATTTACTGCTATAAAAACAATGAAACATGAAAGTGGTTTGAAAAATTAGAAGACAAAAAAAGTAATATCGATAATGCTATTTGGGAAGCATATAAAAAAATTTTTCATTTTTAAATGTATATTAAAAGTTTAAGTTATCAATGACATAATTTCAGAGCTAAAACATAAATCTTTAAAGCAATTGGCGGATATGAGGATATACGGAGAACGTGAATTTGGAAACTATTTGATATTCGCATGAGTAACTAAGATTCTTCTTCATATATCTATTAATTGCAACCAGTTTTAAATATGTCCAGTTGCTGCAGAAATTCAATGAACGTGTAACGAAAACTTTATTTTGGTTATCGTGGAAATCACGATATTCTCGATTATTCATCAAAGTGTACAAAATTTAAAAAAGTGTTCATCCATGTAACCGATTTACAGATCCAACAGATAACCTCCTTGAAGTTTTCAATGAATTTCACTTGAAGGACTTCAAATATTTCCCTAAAACTGTTACCCAAGCCCAAAGAGTTTACAATCGCTAGTGGCTGATACGTGGGAGTCGAATTAGAGCCTCTGTATGCCAACTGTAAGGATAAAACAAATACTCGTAATTTCAAACAAAATTTGCATGTACCTTTTTGTAATTTTACTTTTGAAAAGTACCCAAAACGCTTGCAGTAATAGTTATTACAATATTCCACCATCTGTTACTATTGACAGGTAAATTGAAATCACATAGGATTTGAATCAATGATGGAACTTCTGTAATGGCTGAGAAGTTACTATATACGATTGTAAATAGAAATCTGTAATTTCGTGTTTCTCCAAGGGTTCCGTCGATATGCTTGGTTCTCGAACGCGGGGAAATGCATTATCGAGTTCCGGTTGGGAGGCGTGCGCATTCACTTTTACAATTCATCTTCAATTGGAACTAAGAAATACAATTTCCGAGAACGTTGGAAAAGCTACGAAACTCAATTCTTCTCGAACGGACACATTTCCACCTCCTATTCTTCTACGTTCCCATCTCCTCCTCACAGCATCGTCAGCTTCCACAACTGATCCTGACCTATAACCTCCATCATGCACAGAGAGAATATTACATTAAAATGTACTGTGGAATAACTGACTTTTTCGTCATTGTCAGTAGAATTGAAACATAAACTTTGAATATCACTATACAGTGAGCAAATTTTTTAAAGGACATGATCGATTTTGCTACGTTCTATCACAATAATTTACAGTATCTATATATATATCACATTGGTGAGAAATTCATTTTTTGGTTCACTTTTGAATATTAAAAAAACGATAACATTTTTCAATGCATATTCCAAAAACGATCTTTCATATGACGGTAAATAAAATTTTCAAGTGCACCATAGTAATTGTGAATACCTTCAAATTTGCAAAGCTCTTCATTTCAATATGACTTTCATGGACATTTCAAATGGCCTCCAATTAACACTGTGGTAGCGTCGATTATCGCAATGTTACCATAGTAAAAATGTGATCTGTGCATTATAGATTTCTTATGAAACGTAAACAAAGGAATGGCAACAGGCGTGCTTTTATTCAGCTAATTGCGCCAGTCGCGATAAATCGTTAAAGTGTGATTCAAAGGTACTATCATCGTGGGAATGCCAATTTTTCGTAAATAAATAAATCATATACAATACCTTAATATTGAAATATACATTTTTTACAGAAGTGTAAAGTAATAACAAAAATAAATATCCCTTTCTCGTTCATTATACATCCGCATAACCAGTGAGGCAAAGCCGCGACAATAGTCGTAAACATTTTAATATTCAATCTAAATATTAAAATAATTTTAGAAAATGAATTATACTTCATTAGAAGTCAATAATTATTTTAATATAATTTCAGATTCGGTTAGTAACATTAGTTTTTATGATGTAATTATTTCAGTTTTTTCAGTTTAACCGCAAAAATAGTTTATAAATAATATGTATGTGATATACATATATGTTGGATACAAGTCTAATATAGATGAAATTAAGCATATGTAGTGAATATAATTTCAAATATATTCAACATATATTTACACATATAAATTGATGTATACATATTATATGCGATAAATATTTATAGTTTACCATATATATTAAATATATATAAGCTACTTATAATAAATTTATATTATAAACAACAATATAAATAAACTTATATATCCGTATATTTAAAAAAAATACATTGCATATATTTCCTGTATATTTAACATATTTATTTTCATGGCACTTACATCGAAACATGCATGTATGCATGAAACATGCAACACATGCTTATTTCTGTTTAGCCTCGTTTCTGTCAAGTCAAATTCAATCTTGATTTCAGCCCTATTACTTTCACATTTGTTTGATAATTACTTCAGTTTACTCAGTTGACTTTCTTAAGTGACAGTTCTAACCGTGCAATCGTCACAATTTACGCATACGCTAATAGTTTCCCGCACCATTAATCTTAAATTAACTTGTTTCTGACTGGCTGTTGATACTGAAACTTTCTTTCAATGCAGGTACTCATGAAAAATATAGCGTGTGACACGTGGTAAAACACGATTTCAAACTTTGGGTGATGGCAGTCCTCGCCTAGGGCTCGGGTAGCCAACTTCACCCTAGTCTGAAATCGCCTTGTTTCATCCGTTGTCACACAAAATTCTATCAATGTTAATTCGTATATTTATTTAACATTTCATCGCATTGTATTCAATGAAAGTAATTAATTGTATTCTGTTTCGTAATTTCTGTGTATGTACTGATAGATAGTCCATGCATACGTATATATACATATATTATACCTCATATTTACACTATATGTGCAGTTCATATAAACTCATATTAACAAATATATTTGATACATAAATTGTCTATATTTAATGTAAAAATAATGTAGATTTTTATATACAAATTCAATATATATCGCATATAAAAGTGGGCAAAATTTCATGGACTTTCCATATGTTTCACATATGTAATCTATATAACATATACGTGAACATATGTGCTGACATATATTTTCAATTACATATAATATATAAAATATATTCGTGTGGGTTTATTGTATATATTTTGAGAACGTTCCTTAAATTAGTTCATAAACAGGAATTTTTCATGACTGTCCGCAAAAGAGCCAGAAGTCCTCAAAATATACTGAAGAAATTGTCTCCAAAGTATCCCTTAGACAAACTTATACTCGTGCGTTGTTACCGATATTTAAGGGTGTTATTAATTCTATAGTGCATCATGCGGGAAAAGTAGATCCATGAAAGCAAAAAAGGTGTGCAATGGAGGACGATAAAAAAGCTTTCATAATTCACTTGTATTAGTACTCTATGCCGAAAAGGATTTTAAATGGGATTTAGTAGAGCATTAAACTCTCATAAAGGAGGGTTTAAGGGATGATGGTGGTGGTTAAGGACAGAAAATGGGGATGGAATTCAGTTCTGGAAAATCCGAAAGCCCCCCCCCCCCCTCTGTCTCTTCTCGTCCCGTATTAATTTTATTAATATTGGAAAACTTACTTAACCTTTAATAAAATTCTGCTAACATTCAATGAACTAATTAATACACTTTCCAGATTTTGACTTTGGACTAATCAATATTATATATATATATATATATATATATATATATATATATACACAAGGACGTGGGCTATAGAAGTGGACTATCGTGTGGTTATCGAAGGAGCCTATATATTACAAAGTTCCGTATAGGATAACAATGATGATATAGTACATTAGAAATAACTACACAAATTGTATAATGTGTAACATTGTTCTGCAATTCAGTAGAGCTTGTATTGGATTGTGCAGTGACTCGAGAGAATTATCCTCCATGTCAGGATCGCCCATCTTGAATTATCACATCGCAAGCGAAGAAACGTATTTCTCATACTTTACAGGAACTAATCATTTTGGCAATGGCTCTTGATACTGTGACAGTGACGTATACAGTCGTAGCCGCATTAAAATGTGATTAGTTGTTAAACCCTTTTACGTGTTTTTCGACTCAAGCACATGAATACTGATGTTTCTCGAGTGACTGATATATTTTTTGCTTGGCCCTTTGAAATTGCGGACTGTAATTTATATTTATAGAGTCGGTATACAGTTTCAAGAATCTTTTGATCCAAGGTTTGCAATATTGAGGTAATATTGGGTAGAAAACACTCTGTTTCAGTGCAACGAACTTTGACGAAATTCATGGTCTTTACGGTTATGGATAAGCAACAAAGCTCGAAGCTCAATACTATTGTCTGTTGGAAGAGGGAATTTTTTTTGAACGTTAGTTTTTTTCTTATTTTATTAACGCGACTCGATTGTATATAAAAATACTGAAACGAAAAAATACAGCAATTAATATACCGAGTCTTTTCACTTTCGCTTTTTAGTCGCTAATTGTAAAAGAAAAATGATCGTACTGCCAGGATGGGTGTCCGTTTTGCCGTCGTTTGTGAGATGAATTTTCGGTACAAAACGACCGGTCGTTTTTTAAGGTCATCCTGACGGTCGTTAAGATTGCCAGGGTTACAACAAAAATGGGGTAAAAGGGTACAATACAGAGTAAAATCAGCGAAGAAGCATTGTTAGAATTCCTCAGAATTTGAATACAGAGGAGATCCGTATGTTGAATCCTATTATAAATTGTCTTGCGCCATTTTCGAAGAAAGAGGAATAATACGTTTTTCAGTTTGAGTTTTATATAGGATTGTATAACCACCCTCTGCACACCCACCTTGAAAATTCTAACCAGACCGTGTAGTTCGGTAGGAGGTACGCTCTGACAGTAAGGTCGTCCCATTGAAATCCAATTCTATTTTTAGGCGGCAAATCGTTTCTGGATCTTGAGGGTTGCAAGGGGGGAGGGGTGGGATGTAAAGAAGCTTTTACTATCAACAAATATGCCAAAAGTATCAATGGGCTCTTAAGAGGGATGAAAACAGGGTGGTCCCGCGTTCTTGTTAGATTAATCATTGTAGTGGCGGGGGGATATGAAGTAAGAAATATTAATGATATTTTTACGACAGCAGATATCAACTGTGACTATTTCATTGCACGACGGAAGAGCAAAAAGCTATATAATTATAACGAATCAAGTAATTGAAAAATGATTCCATATAATACCTATATTCATTAAAGAATGTAAGAAGAGATGATTATCTTAGCATTCCGGGTTTGTCAGGATACCCAATGACGGTATGGCACAATGGGGGGAAAAAATGGCAATCTCTTTAAACGTCATTGCAATCTAGAAAGAACTGCAATTTAAAAAAATAATTGCAATTATTAAAACTTATCGTATTTGTTGAGAAAATAAAAAAAATAAAACATTCGCAACAACTCTTTCCTGTATGGGTTGCAAATGATTTAAATTGGAGGTTATATTTTTTTTAATTTTAACCACATCCAATTACACCACCCCTTATGTTATCCGCATTCCCGCGTCCCCTTTTATTTACCCTTTCCATTTAATTAATTTCCATAATTCGTCTTGATGTATGCGCGTACTTGTATAGAGTTATTCAATAGGAACGGACCACCTGAAGTTAGCGCGCCTGTTTGAGTCTTATAGTAAAGACACGTTCAGGTGATCCGTTTGGGCTGAATAACCTATTATACATATGTATACATCATGTTTTTTTGTTTTTTAATGAAAATTCTGCAATTAGCTAATGCTTACTTGAGACGCAGAAATCTACCAACCCTTCATGCAACCCTTATAAGAGATATGTTGTACATATGTTAGTTACATGTACTTCGAGTGATCCTACCCTATTTCCACTCACCCACCCGTAACACCAGCATTTAATCTCACCGTAGTCGGCCGTTTTTATTAATTACGTACGTTTAATTACAACCTGTCTAAGGGTTAAGAGTGGAAAGGATGAGGTAGCTACTGAGATACTCTGCAAGTAGATGAACATGATTCTACCCGATTTTGGCGGCCACAAAAATCCTATTTATTTTTCTTCGCTACTTAAATTTACACAGAAAAATCATCCCTTACAGAAATTGCAGTATTCACTCCTATACCTATATATGGGAATTAAACGGTGCATCGAAGTCACATAAGTCACGATAAATGATGTTCAGGAGAATCGCATTCCTTTCCATAATTTACGTTAACACCCATCCATCGGCATTTGCATATTCTTAGAGGGGGTAAATACCGATGCAAATTTGCCGCAATTAGTAAAATGAATTTCTAATAAATTTTGGAAATTTCTAAATTGGCCGTCGTACATTTACCTATACAAAAAGGATAAAGTAAGAATTAAAAAATCAAATGAAGGGAACAAACAGAATAATTTTCAACCCTTAATTTACCCATTAATTCATTCTCCATAACCTTGAAAATTCTCTAGGGGTAATTCCTGAAAATACCCTTAATCTCAGTAAAGCTCATAACACCATCCCTCGCGTGTTCCCTTTAGGGTGGTTGTATGGTTATTTAAAGATTTACAATGAGGTACGTCTCCCAATCGATACTGCCGGCCATAGCATCTATAGTTTATAGGGATATAGTTATATGCGGTTGGTATTGCATAGAAAGTGAGATTAAACGGTTATTGTTAAACAGCGCCACGTTTATCTTGCGTCGCAGATACACTCTGTATAATATGGTGGGATATATGGTACGAGATAGAGCTCGGTCTAACCTAACCCGTACTATAGGGGTGTACCCGCAATATTTTACAGTTTTATGTGAACAGATATTTAGGAGTGCTACCGTGCTTAAAATATGGTTACACTGCGGGAGCTGTACACAGGATTCCATATAATACGTTATAATAATGGGATAGCCTGATATCATTGAGAACACTAGTAGTAATGGTAGCGATAGATTTGGATACTGGTATGAACCCAAAACATACAAATTTATCATAAGTAATAGCGTTTTACATATCCTTGTATTTTACGTATTATATTTTCTGTCACGAACAAATATGACACGCTCGAAATAAGGTGAATCACGAAATATATGGAAATAACAGAAAAATCGTCTTTCTTGAAATTATTATTACACACATATTTACTTCCACAAAAGAGACAACAGATCTGGTAATCGACGTGGACTGGTTGTTCAATTGCATACGAAGTGCATTCATGCAAACTGCATATGTGAATACGGTAATGGATAATATGTATTTATTCGACTGTATTATTAAACAGTTCGAGTTGAGCGGATTGGTCGTATTACTATTTAGGTAAAAATTTTTAAGAATTAGCCAAATAATACAATTGGAATGCCATAGATCTTAATGACTATTTTTTACATGTTCTTTTTAAACAATTTTTCTTTTATCCTATATACATACATTTCGATTTCAACACTTGCTACCAGTGACAGCAGCAGTGGCAACGCTTCAGAGGAATTGCACACTATCTTGATTGTATTTTTTTTTTCAGCTCCTACAGGAAAAGACATATCTACTCGTATTTTGACTAGTCCGATTCAATTTACCTTCTTAATGGCATTTTTCCTGCTCCTGCTATAGGAGCTAGAACTAAGCAGTCATTAAACTAGTTTAACCCGCTTCAATCTTTTTAAGTGTGTTCCATATATTTGCAAGCGATTACGATAAGTAGCATTGGCTCTGATAGTCCTTAGTAATCCAGCACTTTCTATTCCTTCTCTCCGCTTCCTGTATTCAATACAAAGTGGACTCATAAATATTTTCAATTGTTTCACAGAATTGAAAGTATCTTCAGCCGTGAAAACGTGAAGGAAGTTGGATTATTTAAAAAGTGGAAAAAAAGTGAAAGATTTCAAATTGAAAAAGTCATTACGAAGAAGTGAAACTGGTATATTTTGTATTTCAGTTTTATTTGCGCTGTATTGTTGGTACCAATCTGTATGATTTTACCTGTAGTAACTTTTGTGTTTATTAACTAACTTGCGCATTTTACTTTATACAGGCCAACCACGAGACTCAATATCAAGTTACAGATTAAATTAATAATTCCTCGTGGTAAAGAAACGAGGTTAAAGTTCAAACTTCGCTCAGGGACTTTAATACTAATAGTAACCCCATTAGAGCTTCCTAGAGAACTCGAGATTTCTCCATTTCGCAGTTACCTATTGCAGCTGATATTCTTCATCTTCTTTCGCTTTTTGTCCTTTTTTTTATTGTACCCTCTTCCATCTCTCTATCTTCCTTATACTTTTTACTTGCCATTCGTTCTACCAATTTCGGAGTTTTCATCAGGGACGCGACAGGTTACAGCTGCTGCACCGCGTTGAATTTTTTTTCTTTGTCCCAATCTCTGCACGTCGCCACTCCTTTGTGGTTCCTACAGCCGCGCAGGTCGCCCAGTTTAAGATCTCGCGGGACTAGAAGCCGATTGCATTTACAGGATGAAGGAGCAAAATGCAATTGCGACCACGCTGAACAGACTCTAGCGGGACTCAACAGAGATAAGATAGAATTCACAAGTGCAACTTCCAATTATTACCAAAGTTCATTTTCCGGCAGAGGGGATACCATTACAATTGGATCTTATAAAATTCGAACCCCCTAAGTTACCAAGTCCTTTCCCACTTCGTGAGCTTTAGGTCTGTGATTTTGATTTTCCCTTTCTATTTTTATAAGTGAGTGATACGGGTGCTTCTTTAGCCTTTGTACCTGTAATTCTATATTAATCGAATACTGAGAAGGGAAGTAGCGGGTAAAATAGGTGAAGCCTTTATACTACTTCTCAAATGACTAATTCAGAACCTAACATTTGCAACTTTAGATATCCTAAGCTCACATCACAGAGGTAAATTCCTGTATTAATTAACACAGTTTTTCCAAGTAATGCTTAAGAAATAACTAGAGTACTTATTTGTTCAATGTTCTTCTAGACTTTGCTAGGTTAGACCTGTGAACTGAATAATTAATTATGCATACGTCATTATCTTTTTTCTTACCCCCAATGAACTTCACTTTCAATGTTCAGGGACGATTAGGAACCTCTGAACTAAAGTTTTCTATTTTCTTTGTTGAAAAACTTCGTTTTGAGAGGTCTGTTGGAATTTTCGGGAATTCGAGATTTAATTCATCTTTTTTTTTCATCATAAATATCACTTGGGTATATTACAGAGTTTCAAGGTTCGAGACGGGGGACGTGTAATGCCATGATATATTTAATCCAACTTCTTTCGTCAAATTTTTTCTTTATGTTTCGTTTGAAATAAATTGTTAAATGGATTTTATATTCATTCTATTACATAGTTTACTGATACCCGTTTATTGATATACCCGCGTTCTCATGGGATATATATTTTCGTCTAAGATGATCAATCATTGTTATTTTCACAATACGCATATGTATACGCGTTTGAGAATAAAAAACGGCAAAATAACAGTCAACCGTAGAATAGAACGTAATAATCTATATTCAATTAATAATAGTCAACTGACATTATATATCATAAAACTCAGTACGTAATACAGAGGAGGATGATTGAAATAAAAAAATAAAATGTATTAATAATAAAATGTATAAATAATAAATATGGTCTTACCGTTTTTGTTATCCAGGCGGAAAGCACGATGAGCCAGTGACAGAAAATTTGTGAGTAACAAAAATTCATATACCTCAAAAATTATTACGTCATTATCAGTAATCCTTTATTAGAGTCATTGGTACAATCCGATTTGGTACAAGTGGTCTAAAATAAAGTTCATCGCAGTAATGGACAGAATAGGCGCAACCGCCTTTTTTTGGCTTATTTATTTTTCCATTCGTTCCATAACTTTTTTTGTTTGCTTTGCCTCGCTTGATCGTGCAAACGGGATGAAAACAGAAAGAGACAAAAATAAAGCACGCGAGGAATTGGCGCCAATACATATATACCCCTAATGGAAATTAAAAAAGAAAATTCATACTATATATATGTGCATATATACCGTATTCAAAAATATATAGCATACATTATACTATATATGTAATGTATATATGCACATAAATATGGTATATCCATAAATGTATATACGTATAGTATATGCGTTTGTAACTTAAATGCAGGATTCGCCGGCGCACGTTGGAAACTGGATAAGGCATTGTTTTATATTGTTTTATTTGCACAATGCGATTCACACTTTTCGTGTTATTCAGTATACCTATCTTGTTTTTCTAGTTTTTTTTGTGTACATATTTCTCTATTTCTTTTTTTTTTACCAGACAGCTTTCCGTTTCTCTAACGAAAGAGAATAGCTGTATGGCGCATGCACTGTAAAAAATTTGTATAAATTATTTTTTTTCAACAATTATTCACTCGATAATGAAGAAGTCTCCTCTTGCGAGCAGATTACACCGGAGAGTTACGAATAATATTGAGACAATTGTTTACAGCGTGCGTTTGTTTTGCATAATGAAAAATGAGAATGTGATAAGGGAGAACTTTATGAGGATTGTTTTCGATTTGTTTATATTTTCAAAATGATCGGGCAACGATTTTCCATAAGTTGGTAAAATCACGGATAATGTAAAGTGCTAATGATTTAATTAATTACTATATTCGTTTACTTATTATTTCTTTTTTTACCCTGTGTATAACCGGCAGTTTTATTTGGCAGCCAGAGCAAGATATCGAGTACGATATTTTGGGGTATTTTACTTTTTTTTTTTTTTTTTTGATAAATCACAATTTCGGAAAATATTGTAAATTTGTCCTGAATAAGTATCGACCGTGGTGAAAAAGCCTTGTCGAGTTTCCAAGCGGATTTTTGTTCTCTCACATCCATAAATCCCGCTGTTATTGTAATATGGAGATACACTTAACTCTACCGTTAATAAAGTTGTTATTTAATATTGATTATTAATTTAATTATGGATAAGTCTCGCGCGTACGCTGGCACTGACGGGTAGTTCTTTTGTGTCCCCACGAAAAATAATACGGCTCGTACAAATAAAAGACGAACGATACCTTTCCAAAATTCAAAAGAAGGCTACTGGACAGATAGAGAGAGAGAAAGAGGGCGAATAGAGAGAAATCTTACGGAAAATCGTAAAAACACGACAAAAATAGTTGGGAGAAAAATAATTTCTTTAAACAACAACTGCAACAACAACAAGAACAACAACAACGATGGCATTCATCCTCGCCAGATGAAATTTTTGAAAATCCCAAACCGCGAGAAAAATCTACCCTCCATAACGCCACGACATTACATTATATGCATATGTATATTCTGTACAGAGTTCCACTGTGAGGGGTAGTTAAAATTTTTTTCCAACCCCACTGCAGAAATGATTTTCGTGTCGCATCTGGCTTATACCAAACCAAAAATAGAGAAACGAAACGGAGAATTAATAATCCCTCGTAAATTATTATCCTAATTCACCAATGCGACATTCTCGTATCTGGTAATTTCTTATTCATTTTTTTTTACAAAGTATTTCCTTCTTTCTGTACAGTTTTTTGATTCCTTTCTTCCCACAGGAAACAATATTCGTGCTATACGGATAGCGTTATCTTGCTTTCCTCGTTCTTCGTCTTGGACTTCAAAAATTTTATTTGATCCCACAGCACAAGAGTCTGGCGCATACAAATTTTTATTTACATATTTTGTTCTTTTTTATTTTCTTTCACCTTGGGTGATTCTATTTATTTTCTCACATATGACACACCAAACACGTCACCGTATTCTCGTTTAGGGATTTTCATGTTCTTGTTTTCTCTCTTCCGCTTCTCATGCTAGTGGAACTTTTACATGCGCCAGTAGTTTGTCGCCGAAAAATTCACAGTAATTCCTCGTCGTCCAGTACACCGTACATTTGGGGACGACGCTCTGGCTCCTTCTGCTGAATTCCGGGTGGCTGCTTCCGGTTCTGCAAGAGGGCGACACTGGCTGCCTTGTAATTAATCGGACCATAAGATCGATAGTCCACATCGGCGTAATCCAAATCCGAGAATTCCGGCTTGAAGGGCTGTACGGTCATTGGTTGTTTTTTTTTTTTGAAAAAAAGAAAAAGAAATTATCACTTACAACATCCAATAATTTCTTTTAATCATAATATATTTTTTATGCTGTATTTCGAGTATGACCACACTCTATATAAGAAGATGTAGACAACATAAAATAATGCAAACTGCCATTATATATATATTTTTTTCGTAATTAATATTTTATACAAATTCAAATTTTAGGTGAAATTTTTGCAGAAGAAAGTATTTTTCTTTTACTCAAACTCGGATTTGATTGGATTCTATAAGCAATATCGTTTCTCCGCCTACAAATCTCTAATATTTCACACGATTAAACTGACTTTGATATATTGTCCCTAATAGATCTAGTAACGGATACTGTCGTGGAATAAGGAACATTAAACCCTTTGTTAAATATACAGTCAACTAATAATTTAATTAGCCCCTCACTCTTGGAGAGAGTAATGATATTGATAGTCACGTGTTTGTATGGTTGACGGTTAATCAGGAGGCTAACAAAATGTTTTTAATTAAAAAACTTTTTCCTTGTATTTTAATTATTTACAATTTTGTAATAAGTAGTAAGTTTCAACAGAAAATATGTTATTGACGTTTAAAAACAAGTATTTCACAACAACATGTTCAACGGATTTAGTTTCTCTTGTTAAAATTATGTCTCAACTATACATAAATTCTATAGTATTATACAACAGTTATGTCAAAGTTGTCACAAGCGTGATAAATGTATTAATGGAGGTTTAATGAATCTAGAGAGGTAGAAATGTCTTTAAAACTTGTATGATTTTCAAATTACAAAAGAGTTTGACTATTAAACTAATTAATCAGATGCTAATTTTATTTATTCTATACATTAACATTGTCTTGGATAAACATCGAATCTAAAATGATTGATTAATTTTTCCAAGTCAAATTCGAAAGCTATTGTCTTTCAAAGCAAAAGCACGAAGAATGATAATTTTGCAAAAAACGCGTGATCAATGATTAGCAAACACTGCAAGTAACCTAATTCATCGTGCACCGTGAGGTGAGAAACATTTATCGAAAAATTATCCTACCTGTCCACGAAGAATTTTAGACTGGAAAGAGAACTTAAAATTTGTTATTTCGCAAAGCTTCATACGTGACGCAATTTGTAATTAACTAATGTGAAAAGAGTGAGCGTCTAGAAAATTCTTTAAGATGTAAAAATTCGCAAATAATCCCAAAATATTTTGCATTGCGTCCAACGAATGCATCTCTCTGTTATCCGTTTCTCTCTGTACTAATAAACAAAGAAACCCGAACAGGAATAATGACGGTGTGATATTTGAATAAACAATTTTGATTCTAGATCGGAAAGTATATAACTGCAGGAAATTTATATACATATGTATAAGCATGAAAACGTAAGTGAAATTCTGTGTATTTCAAAAATTGCCAAAACGGTAAATTTTTTAATTATTTCATTCAACCAGGAACTTTGTCACGGTTCATTATAATTATTGCAAAAATATTTTTGCAATATATTTGAGTATTCGCAAATATGAGGTTCTTAGGAGGCTCTAACTTACAGAATTCTTTTGATATCATTCATATAAATATTAATGCCTCAAACGACTATACATAATTTAAAATAAGGATCAAAAACGATGTCTCCAAATTCAATCATTAAGATTGACGATACACATATACAATTCCCAATGGGACTTGTAAAAGAAAAAAAAGTAAATCAGACAAATCAGCTCCATTCTCTATACTACAAAGCTCGCAAAAAATGGCATGTTAACAAGCATAGCCCACCAGCAGAATAAAAAGGAATAAGACAGAAAATCCAAGAAGATCGTTATACCAGATAACAGAGTCCTAAACCAGTCATGGCTCATAAGAAAAAAAAAAAGAACGTAAGAGCGACAAAGATAGATAAATAGATAGAAAAGAAAAAAAGAAAAGGAACAAAGGACATCATAACCGTACCTATATAGATTAGACAGAGAGAGCCCTAGTTCTGTGCGAGACTTTATCAATGAAGTCTTCTAGTAAATGTACGTATCGCTCATAGCCAGTCGACCTTCCTACAAACAGACAGTTAAGAGATGATAGTAAGGGTGGGTCCATTCAGGTTAGGAGGGGCTCATGCAACAGTGCACGAACATGTGTGTTGCGTTAGTAGGTTATGTGCAGACCATAGAAGACTTGTGGCTCTTTCGAATATAGGTACCGGGATTTCATTGGAGCTGTGGGTGGGTATGAGGTGGTAGCTCTGAAGTTGGATTATTTTACCTATGGGGTCTTAGAGTCAAGCTCACGCTATAAGGTTAGGTCTGCGCATACTGCTACCTGGGAGTTCCTTGCCTATTGTAGCTCACAATGCTGTCCTCTAGCGTCCTGGTTTAGGGGTGGCTTTGGAGGATGGTCTTTTGAACATAACTCTCTCTTGGTACTGTGAGCTCCCATTAGGAAGTGGCTGTTCTCTCTATGTGTATATATACATATATATGTACATACTAGGGTCTCCCATGTACATTTGTGTTTGTATATTCGTTTATGGCTGTTAAGAGTAGTATAAAGTAGGGGTTGGTTGGTTGTTTCCAGAATGGCCCATCTTGAGAGGAAGGATACGGAAATGAATTATCTGCGGAATTTCAGGGATTTTGGATTCAATTGCACAATGTGATACTTGGTCGTGAATATCAATGAGTTAATTTGTCGCTGGTGATTCCGACTTTTGACGTTGTTCGAATTATTCGAGAAAGTTATTTCTCCGGAATATCCTGGCGTTCGTATGTTGTGCCATGATGGTTCGGCTTTTAGGCATGACGTAATGAAGCATGTGAGCGTGTCGCATGAGTGCGTCGTGACGAAGAAAAGTGTTTGTATATTTATAAAAGTCGAGACGAATCGTTGAACGAGGCATATTGAAATTTATGATAAAAATGAATTTGCGGATACGGGTAGAATACTTTCATCGGTTTGAGTTTGAAAACGGTCCACTTGTGAAATTCGTTTTTTACGCTGCTATGAGTTACTAAGGATAAAAAGTTTTTTTCTACTTCGTAAACTAGAATTTAAAAAAAAAGTAATGATACAGCAATAAGTGAAATTAACAAATACTCCAAAGACTAACTATACTTATATTTTTAGAGTCAAAAATAAAACTATAAAAATCCCATCAGAATGTCAAAACACGCGAAGTCTTTTTAACGCCATAGATACAACCATAAAATTACCTGACGTAAGTATCAAAAATAAATAAATAGCACCATATCACCACCATCACCACTACCATCTACTAGAATCAGGTTCTACCATCTAATGTAACCTGTGCCCAGGTGTAATGAAACGAAAGAAATAGAACAAAGGAATTCCCTAAAACTGAAGTGTCTGACCCAGATAAGGAAGGTATCCACTGGTTAATATCCCTACCTTCAAACGTCGATCTCCTGACCGACGTCCCGAAAGTGAAGCTCGGCGTACTGCGTGCTACTAGGTGGTGCCGAGGGTGGTCTAGTATCCCTTAGCGCCGAATACCGTTTCCCTTTACGAGATTTTGCCAGATTCAATTCGGCGTAATGAAGGGGGGTCTGATGATTAATCATCCGATTGCTATTGTCTCTAGGGGGTGTTGGATTTCTCACAGGATAATCAGTGGGGCACTCGGTAATGGCGTCCTCGTAATAATGTGGATACAATATCTTGTAGCTCTCTGGTATACCAAGATCTTGGACCTGATTGAAGCTGGTCTCCCTTGAGAATCCATAAGGGCCGCTGTTACCGGCACTAACGGCACTCTGATGATGATGATTGCTAGTCGTCGTGTTCGTGGTGATGCTGGTTATGTTCGTCGCGTTATTATCACTCCTCGAGCGTCTCTTAACCTTCCTATCATGTCTGTCATGTTTGTTGCGATACTTCCGGCGCTCCTGTCGTCTGCGACCGTTACTAGAGTTTTGCTGATGATGCTGTTGTTGCTGATCTATTTGTTGATGATGATGAATATCTTCCATCTCACTTTGCACCAGGGATAATGGCGGTAGGGTTGTGCTACCATCGTTCAATAGCCTATTGCCCATCAGGGAATGACGATGATTGTTAGTCTGGGTGAATGAGGGCTGCAAGGGACTCACTACCGAGGAATGATGGAGACTTCGTGTTAGTGGCAGGGTTAGCTGACTCGAACTGCTGCTCGCTATTGGATAACCGTATTGCTGCATCTCCTGGTGTTGCTGGTAATGTTCCTGGTAGTTGTATAGGCTGTTCGTCTGGAACAGGCACCGTTAGTCTCCTGGAGCGAGGATTAGGGTCTTGTTAGTACAGGTTCTTTCAATTTATTTAGATTAGTTTCTTTTTCCATTTACTTGTTAACGTACAGTAGGCTACTCGTGTGTCTCTTTGATACGTGTTAGTTATTTTACTGCAAGTTGACCTTATATTGGTGATTACGTCTATTGCTATTATTCAATCAACTTATAAGACATCTTCGGAGGAGTATCGTAAGGTAAGTCAGATTGCTAATTAAACGACGTCGAATAAGAAAGGCTCCTTCTTAACGACAGGAAGGTATATCGAGTCGATTCGTATCATGTTAAAGACCACGAATTCTATGGTGAAAGGTTGGACAAATTTTTATCAACGAAATAATAATTTCCGCGTGAAACCCACTACCATATTCCCTAGACTTTAATTTACGCGCATACGAGAAAATTGTAACGCTTAACTTTGCAAAAACTTATACGAATATCTACCATATGTGATTTTGCGTAATCAGTATGTGTATCTGTGTAACTTTGTGTATGTGACTTACTTGAGGCGCGGCTCACATGCACTAAGGCCGTCGCTACATAGATGCCCGGATCCAGCTTAGCAGGGAAAACACGATTTCCGATTAAAACCCGGCATCGAGCCGCTCTCTATTTTCTCCTACTTTCTTGTGGGTGCTGTGTTACATCTAATGGACGACACTCATGTATAAACGTGCAAGTTTTAATTTATTAGGTACTGTAGGGGCGGAGAGAGATGTGGGCGGCTAATTAATTGGAAACGCTATATATTGCATCGAGTGAGCGCGGGGACACTGATTTTTTTTTGTTTTGGCAAAACATAATTTTTGAAAAAAATATCTAACGCTTTTGTTTTCTTTTCTTTTAATACACATTTCTGTAAAGCTTGTGTCATTTTCGAAATACATATCACAAACTTACTGAATTTCGTAACAAGGTATAGATACAAAAATCTCTAGACTTGTGATAGTGTCCCGGCGCGAAGAAAATTGGCAAAATAAGGTGATTGAGCATTAAAAATATTAGTAAGCGACAAACCTTGATATTACGAAGCGCCAAGTTTTTCATTGGAAAAACAGGAGGTGGAACGTTTTGGTAGGTATGACGGGAGGGATCGGTTTTCCTCGTTCGTGGTGCTGGCGTAGGTGGTAGCACAGTCGACGATTCATTGAGAAAATCCCCAGACACGTTACTGATACTCATCGTAGAATTAGGCACATCCGATTGAGCGAGATTGGATATACCCGCGATGCTGGTTCTCGTGATGGTGGAAGTGGGACTGACCTCGGATGACCTTAAGGTAGTAGCAATGGTACTGGTACTGGCATTCTTATGAGGACAGCTTTTGTAAATCGGTATGGCGTACAGTTGGTAATTCCTGTGCGTATTCTGATGTCGTCGACACAATCGTAATGAGTAAAATTGAGCCTTATGCTTCCGTCTGCGTGGCTTCAGCGTGTTGTATCGTGGTTCCGGTGAATTGTTCCTCGGCATGTTATTGGGACTGTAGTGGGGACCCAAGTGACTTCGGGTACTTCCGTAACCGGAACTACCGGGCCAGGGGCTGGTGTTCCTCGAGGACGATGAGGTCATGGTGTTCGGACTCGAGCGCAATGTGCCATGCAAAGCCGAAACTCGAGCAAACTTAGGGGATACCAACTAAAACATGTAATGTCCAACTACCTGTTATAGGGTAGCTAGCTTACCTGGTCATTTGAATGGTGATTTTTTTTTATCAATTCTTTTCCTGAATCACAGATAGACACTAGGTATTTTTCTTAGGAACTTAACTTCCTTTTTTTCACAAAAATGATCATACAAATATCAAAGCGTGACTAAATCGTGAAACTTTGCGTCCATAAATTTAATGAATTAAATTTTCTAAAATCCCTAGTGGCCTCTCACATCCAGTCTGATCCTTTTTGGCTCTGGTCCTGGCCTCCATGGCAGCCAATATCAGCTAATGGCCCGCACGGATGCACAGGAATATATTCTGCAATGATTCTCCGTCGAATGCAATACCCTTTCTACTGTACCCTGTGACAACCCTCTCAGCCATTTTCGCTATTTCGAATCGATCGTTCCGTGTAGCGCATCGGGCGTTACGTCACTTGCGAATGTAGATTATATCGCATGTGCAGTTGCTCAATTTAAGAGTCACGTTTGACACACTTTTTGACGTTTGATTCACAATTACATTTTCTCTAATATATGATAATCGGAAATACCATCGAGGAAAATACTCCTTGAAATTGAAAATATGAAATATTCTCAAAATATATCCCACGTCCAAATACTTATTGGCGCAGAGAGAAGGATATATGTCACAGAGTACAGATCCAATCGCAAAGCCCGTGGTTTCTGATGAAATTTTGAAAATTGAGTTAAGACCTGTCTTGGATGAAGACTTTAAGGGTGGGAAGCCTCTGTACCGTGCTCAAGTAAATTCTCTGAGGGGTGACGAGTGGGAGGTGAGACGTGGTACGAGAATGATCAGGTTCGTGGAAAGGGGTAGTGGCTGTTCATAGGACCAGACATTAACATAACCCTCCTCGAGCTCTTTGGAGCTCTCAAACCACGAGGTCAGAGCTTGCCGCGGTGGTGCACCTCTTCACTTTTACTACACCCTTAGCGAGACTCGTGCTCTATGCGGTTTCCATCCCGGCACGCTCCTAGGACTGCAACCCTCTTTCCATTTCGAAGCTCCACCCTTGTAATACGATTATTTCACGGTGGCTTTACTCCCGGCTCGAACCACTCTCCTGTCTCACCACTCATGCCGATCTCTTCCATGCTGGTCTCTTCCGTCTCACCAAATCAACCCTTCCTTGTTCTCTTAACTACTTCTCTATTAGGCAGCGACATGCTACTTTGAGTGATCCCAAGTGACGCTATAACTGAACATTCCACTGGTCCTAAGGGCTTTGCGATTTATTATGGGAAATACCTCTATGGCCGTGGGACCTTTTTTCACGTTCAATTCTCTGGACTAAGCACAAATGCATTCACGACACGTATTAAAGGGTAATTTTAAAAAATGTGATAAAATAATATTAATTAATTATAACACTCGTTGATAAACAATCATGCCTTGAGAATATTGTTTAAAAAAGCGAGAAAGCGATTTGGTTGTTGTTTTTTTATAATATCGCATTCTTCGTGTAACTGGCTTGAAATTAATTCTAGTCTCACCTTATTTGGTGGCGTCTGAATTCCATGAAAGGGCAAATTCTCGTAAAAGGTTTTCGTCTCGGGTTCCGGAAGTCTTTCCGAAACGCTGTCCACGTGGTTATTGTTCGCTGCCTGATTGGGATCTGTACATACGAAAATAATATTTTAGGTAAAATCTGAAAGTGTCTATATTGGAAAAAGTATAGTGACGCATGATTATTAAGAATTGGGTGAAATTATAGGGACTTCCATTTGCACTTTTGTTGCTTCACCTTTTCTGTAATCCCATTCTCTCAGGGACGAACGAATTACAGAAATCTGTTGGCGCAACATTGTTGAATGAAATAAATGATTTTCAAAGTTGTCCACTGATAAGTCTAGCACCTGAGTCCTATTGATTTAACACGGGTGTTACGAAAGAATCATGAAGGGAACAAAAAGTGTCACAGTAATAAAATAGGATACTTTTTAGATTTTGTTCATGTTTATAAATCGTTTCTGCATTTTGATTCTCATTTCGATGCACATTCACAAGCTATAATAATCGAGCAGAACTGCATCTCAAAATAGCATACATTTTGAACGTGTATGGATACTCTTGAAAATATGGAAATTTACTTTTTAATTTATAATAGTTAAAGTGTGAAAAAATATTATATATCGAATCCAAGATGCTGTTCCGAAAATCATATTAATAAGAAAATATACATTCGTTAAATTTGTCTGCCTTTGTTCTCAAGAGTCTCCCGCTTTGTTATGCGTGCCTAGTAAAGTCTGATTTGCTACGTACCTGCACCAGGTTTCTTACGCTTACGCGAGACTTGGCAGTTCTTCTGTAGGGAATGCTGCGCTATAGGTGCATTGTGCATTGTCCGGGGTGCAATTCTCTTGTAAGTCACGGCTGACGAGAACACAGAACATGAACAAATGTTCACAGACAAACACATAAAGCCAATTTCATGCACTTAGCTGACCGCATTGTACAGCGGCACCAAAAAATATAAACATAAAAAGAAATGAATAAAAGAAGCATGTAAATTAGAAATTCAGTTCAATTAGGTTAGGTTAGGTTCATGAAGTAATGTTAGGAAGAAAATTAATCTCTTGCTTGGCAAACATCAAACAGTGATTCTTGTATCCTAATCAGTTATTTCAGTTGTTGCCACTCGTAACGCAAGTGTTCCACGCTAGACGATTGATGATTGGCTGAATAAGCTGCGGAAGGGAGAAGATAGAAATCAGGTATATAGGAGAAACGGTCACTGACTGTCTCTCTAAACTAAACTCGAAAACTGATGTTCTGGACGGTACTTGAGATTCACTCAATTGAGGATATATGACTGCATCACAACTATCAATAGGCAAGAAGAACAAAAGTGTAAATTTGTAGGATAAAATTTGTTTATTATCGCAAATGTTGCTTTTTCAGTATTATTGTCATTGCGATAAGGTAAGTGAAGAAGAACGTCGTTAATTCATTTAATATTAAGAAATAACTTCAAAATGCACGTTGAATTCCAGTATAGAAAAAAGTGTCGTCTAAAGAAGAAAATACTGAATTTTCAATTCTAGAAGTACTAGAAGTTGTACAATTTGTCTGTACTTGTCTTAAGAAGGTGCCTAAGCTCGGAGCGGTCATTCGTCCACGAGTCGGTCTCCTATAACTGGTCTCTTGGACGTTTACCCATTTCCATCCTTTTTTTCTCTATACTTATTTCTTCTTTACTTACATACTCCCATTTCTTGCGTTCCTACTCGCATATATCTTCACTTTCTTATTTCTTTATTACTTTTTTATTTTTGTACTTCTTTTCTATATTTTCTTACGAACGTTCCCATCCAATCCCATTTTCTAAATATTTTCGGATTCTGTTTAATATTATTTTCTCTCATCCGTTTTCTTTCTTTCCAAATCCTCTTACCTTCTTAATATCAAATGAATTAAAGACGTTCTTCTCCACTTACCTTAACGCAAGGACAATAACGCTAAAATAGCAACATTTGCGATAATAAACAAATTTCAACCTACAAGTTTACACTTATGTTATTCTTGCCTATTGATACTTGCGATGCAGTCATATAACCTCAATTGAATGAATCTCAAGTATCGTCCGGAGCACCAGTTTTCGAGTTTAGTTTAGAGTGACAGTCAGTGACGGTTTTTTCTGTGCACCTGACTTCTTCTTTTCCCTCCCGCATGCTTATTTAGCCAATCATCAATCGTCTATCGTGGACAACTTGCACTTCGAGTGACGGCAACTGAAACTACTAATTTAAATCGACGATTCGGACTACTTCCAATATTTGATTATGCTCTAAGTGATAGACTTGCAAAGTTATGAAAAGGCTCGAGAATGAGTAAAATACTATTTATGAAAGTTATTTTCTTGTGGCTCCGATTTAATTTCAAAAGGACATTTTGGATAATTCATCAATGCCCCCTTGTCACGTAGTAGTAACAGAGGACGAGAAAGGGAGAACGGCTGTCTGTATTTCTATGGAAAGTCTCACTAAACGCCTGAGAGGCTACGCTATACGCAGAAGAGAATGCGGATGGCCTGAAGCTGTTTTGCTAGGAGAATACGAGAGCAGCAAGACACCTCGAGCGTAACTGCACAGAGATGTTTTTTTAGGACGTCGGCCATAAGACTGATGTTACGATGTAACTATGAAATGCAAAACTTGGAGCGACAATTTCATGGGAATTTTCAGAATTTTTGAAAATCTTGAAAATACGTAACGTACTGGAGAAAAACATTTTTTAATCTAGTGACGTTATATTTGAATACCAACGCAGCTGACTGAGGAATCAGATTTAACTCGATCGCGTTTCTTGAAGAGCTGTGGTGGCATACCTATAACCCCTAATGTAATGTTAAGGGATTTAAATCTGATTCCTCAGTCGACTGTGGTATTTAAATTTGACGTTACTGGATTAAATCCCTTAACAGTACATTAGGGGTTATAGGTATGCCACCACAGCTGGTCAAAAGATGCGAATGGTTTGAACTCGATATGATTCCGTCACTATTCTTTATGTCAAAAGTACTAATCTGATAATTTTCAATTTCAAAAGGTAGAATTAAAGGACATGAACGGGTAGAATGAAAAGGATCACATGAAGTACCGACGATTAGATTATCTTCATAGGATCACAAGGCGAATACCTAACAACCCTTACCTGTCTTTTCCCTGGAGATGCCCGGAAACGTGTCGGGTTCCTTCATTTGTCCAGCAAACATGGCTCTTATCCTATTGGCTCTTGCCAACATTCCCTCATCATGCACACCGGACATGCTCAGGGCTCTCTGGTTCTCGTCTTTTCCGCGTCGAAACGGCCGCACCGGCCGTCGATTTCTTACTTGACCAGAATTTTCACGCGTCCCCATTACCGATACCACTGATCGATATGAATCGGCTTCATCAATGGGTACACGGGTTCCATGCCGCGTTTCGTTCCCACGAATAGTCAAACCAGATCGAAGACTGTGCGTGCGATTTATGTGCACCAAGACGCCTGGCTTCAGTGGCCATCTTGGTGCTGGAGTCGGCAATGCTGGACCCTGAGTTGAATGCGATGAAGCCGTAGGACTTGGGGGACCGCCTTCGGGACTGATCGAAAGATATGCACTACAGTTACTAGTGTATGAGCAAATTTAGTATTTCTTTTTTCATTATTTTTCTTTTTCGATAGACAGTACTCAATTAAAAAATAGAAATGGAAAATGGAATTTCATAAAATTTTTTTTATTTAAACCGTTTATCATAGTAATTCAATTTGTTTTAATGAAGTTACAGTGCAGTTGAGTGCTCTCAAAAATAATTTCTACTTCAGGTAAGTTATAGCAGTACGTGTTCCAAATCAACCCCTAACAACATTTTTTTTTTGTTATTTAAAAAATATCCAGTTTATTGAAGTATGTGAGTGCATTAGATAGTTCTGATGTGTCCCATTCACCTTTAGAAACTAGCTGTGCATTTTTGTTATAACAACCTCAGAGTTCGGTGTTATTTGTGAATTTGAAGGAATTTTGCAGTATATAAAATAGAACTTATCAAAGTATATTAAGATATAAGAGTTTATCAAATTTTACAAAGTATGATAAATTCTAATTAAGAGATAAAAATGATCTAATATTTTCTAAGGATAGACATTTTTTCTTTACTAAGGGTCACCTACGTCATTTCATGGTTTGCTGCTCAACTCGTTAATTCTCACTTTTAATACGAACATCCCCATTTCTAGTCACATCCTTTTTCCAAGGATTATTAAACCCCCATGGCACGTAGCATACTTTTTTCAAAAGTGTAGTTTGCTCTCTTACCTTAAGGGATCATCACAGTGTAAAATTTTCAAAAAATTGATTTTTTTGTTTTTTCTTTATCTGATAGTATACACGGTTATAAATATTCTGTCCGATTTTTATGTCGAAATTCGAATTATTTCGGTCGCTACAGTCTTTTTCAGAAGAAGGGATTAGACGGTTATACCTGGCGCACTCCGATGTTTAAACGCGTTTTTCTCGGAATGGTGTTTTTCAAAACGGTGGCCACTCTCAAGGAAGAATTTTCAGGCTATCCATTTGAAATTTTAACAGAACATTCTTGACGTCATTTCTTATGTTGCTATGGAAGCTTTTTTCTTTATTTTGAAATCTTCCTATTTTTTTTTTACGAAAAACTGTCGAAAAAAAGGCTAAATTTTATATGTTTTGTTCAAACCGACGCCATTTTTTCAAATTTCACTAAAAACAAAAAAGCCTCCATAGGAGCATAGCGGCTTTCTTACAGATTTATGAACCATTTGAAATTTTTGTTTGAGGTAAAATTTGCGCCCGCAATCCTGGCCACCATGGGACACCATTTTTTTTCAATTCAATTTTCCACACATAAAAGCAACGTTAAACAATACATAAAGAATGTTTAAATAATCATTTTGTATATTTCATAGGTGCTTCAATTTGTAAAAAAAAATTAGACCGATTAACTTATTCCATCCACCTAAAAAAAAATTGCGAAAATCGGCTATTTTTCGGGCGGTCACACTGTGATGATCCCTTAAATAAGATGGGACGCGCAAGATGAAAGCGTTTGGGGGGATGATTGACAGAGTCATAATTCAATTTTCCACACATAAAAGCAACGTTAAACAATACATAAAGAATGTTTAAATAATCATTTTGTATATTTCATAGGTGCTTCAATTTGTAAAAAAAAATTAGACCGATTAACTTATTCCATCCACCTAAAAAAAAATTGCGAAAATCGGCTATTTTTCGGGCGGTCACACTGTGATGATCCCTTAAATAAGATGGGACGCGCAAGATGAAAGCGTTTGGGGGGATGATTGACAGAGTCATTGTTTAAATCGAGAAAAAAATGGTATAAAACTTTTCAAGATCGATCGGGTATACGAAATTGCTTTGGACCCACCCTCACTCGACTGATGCGTTTTTGAAAAATTACGAAAACTTTCATCAATTTATTAAGACTTTTGCCGTATTATTACGGCTATCATGCCCTCGGGTTTATAACATTTCACCAGTGAGAAAAAAATTAGACGTTCAATGAAAAATTCATTAAAAAAAAAAGCCTTGTGAGCCCGTGCTATATCTTACCTCTTGTATCCGTTAAATGTCCAACATGTGTTTCTTAATTTATATAGCATAATTGAATTTTTCGAAATATGATAACGTTCACTTGGAATTAAGCATAAAAATGTTTTGCAAATGTAAACGAAGAAAAAAAAATTAAAATTATCGAATTTTCGAAACTTTTTTCAACGTGCAAATCTTACACCGGGTGGGAATTTTTAACGGTGATGTTTCCTTAATGTTTTTATATTTTTAAAACATTTGTACAATTTGGGACTGTACGGTAGCAATGCAATTACTTCTACTCGTGCAATATGTCTACATTGTACAAATGTGCAACGTGCGTAAGCTGTGTCGCAAGATTAAAAAAATACCCCAAAACAAGCAGACAACTACAAAACAGATTAAATATGGAAAAAAAGGTACTACATTAAAATAAGGTGTACTCAGGGAAAAAATAAGGAATTGATTTTCTGTTCAACTAAGCGAATATGCTGTAAAATAAATGAGGTACTTACTGTTCACGTTCTTCCAACTCGACCACCCGGTTATTGTCTGGTTTCATTTGTTTGTTTGTTTTTTGTTTAGTAAGTCCAAATTAAAAAGCAAAACAGAAACAAATAAGATCGTGTTAGTGACGTTGGCTAAGTCACGCGACACGCGCTGAGAATTTCTGGAAAAGTTCTACTAATATTTGGTAACAATTTTTAGATGAATTTTTAAATCCCTCTTTTTTTTGTATTAAATATTACCAGAGAATCAAGTATATAAACCGTGAAGAAATTCCCTCGCGTGCTGACGCGCAATTCATGCTTAATATACCTAATTGTACTAATTTCGTATTTACGACTCAAAATAATATGTTCACTTTGCCAAAAATCAATAAAAAAAACATCACATCTACAAGAACGAAAATTTCGGTAGATACAAAAAAGGAAAATTTTGACGAAACGTGAACGTTTGTATACATCATCAGCATACGTCGCTATGTACTCCTGGATAAATTTAAAAATTATGTGAACAATTAAACTTTCAATGCAATATGACCTTGAGGAGACATTCCAGTTGAGTACCGAAAAAAAATAGTTTGTTAAAAATGTGGAAACAAAATTTTGAATTTCAGTGTCATCTTTTACATATTCTTCCTCCCCCTCTGTCCCTCCCGTTCCTTCTTCACATATGCAGTCGAAATCTTTAATTCAAATAAAAGAAAAAAAAATAACCATATCAAGCAACGTGCAGGAGAAACTCCGGTCTATCAGGAATTGGTCTAAGAATAACCAAAGTCGTGAATATTATTATCTCCCTGAGAAAGAAAGAAAAATCCCATTCTGCGATCGTTCCCTAAATTTTGCCAATTTCAATTCTGTCTCGTAACACGGCTAACTTATAATTTATAAAGTCAAAGTTCGCAAAGCGTGTATGTATAGCTCAGCCATCGACGGGACTTCAGAGGCACGCGGGAATCAATTCGTCATTCTGTCGTATTTTACTTACTAGAAATCGCGAGAGGCAGTCGTGCACGAGCTACTACCATCGATCCCGGGTCTTTATTACGCTTTACTACCCTTCACTGTGATGACACCACTGTTAGGCGCAACAGCGACCTTTCGAACCTACAGACCCGTTCCTTTTGGATGACAAGTGAAAGCTAACAATGACCTGAGTATAATTAGCTGTCTCACTGTGCAGTTGATATTTCGCGTGCTATGTCAATCTGAAAATTTTGCCAACGTTTGTTTTTGCACTACACCCAAGTAACCATTGATCGCCCAAAGTACAGAAATTCGCCAGGCTAAGTTTTGCGTAGACGCCGTCATTAAAAGTTCGAAATTCTCAAATCCAAAGGCACTGGATAAATACGACCCACACTGTCGGTAAACATGGACTATGTATAGAACTATGATTACGTAAATCAACAATTCGGTTAACTAGCAGTTTCGCGGTATTGAGCATCTGTTACTGCGGGACTTAAGTCGAAAATACTAATTAGAAGCCAACCCGAGCATTTAGTACATACGTTAAGACTAATTTTCCAAAAACTTTATCTGTGGGATCTAATGAAATCTTTAGAAGTCAACAGATACTATTACTACATATGTATGTATATATATACCATTTAAAAAAAAATAAACCTCAGATGCAACAGTACTCTCATGCGCAAATTGAACGGACCGAAATCTCGGCAAATTCAAGTATATTCTTTTTTGTCTTTGACGAAACGAATTTATCGAACTCGCGCTAAGTGCATGCAATAAGTCAATTCGTAGAACCCTTTCCTTTTCCTCTATTTTTTGTTCGTCTTTATGAAGAAAAGCGTTTCTTGTTTTTTTTTTTGGGGGGGGGGGGGGG
>NW_014333524.1:215479-306297 GCF_000341935.2 Cephus cinctus
GTTATTATTTTTTTTATTTTTTTTTTTTCTTTTTTTTTTTTTTTTTTTTTTTTTTTGGGGGGGGGGGGGGTCATAAACATAACGGGGACGCCATAAACATAAGCATCTGTTATGCTTCAGTTTTTTTTTCACGCAAAAGAAAAAAGAAATGGAATATTTTCAAATTTTACTCACATTTTACCTGATTGCGCTTGCGGCGGAATATCAGGAACACAACTATGCAGATGATCACCATCACCAGTACTATGACGGAAGCCACTATTATGACTATTATCTTAAGATCATCGTCGAGTCTCGACCACCAACCCACATTACCTAGAAATATGGTTGATTAGAATATTTTCGAAAAATTGTTTGTGTAATCAGTAAAACAAGGAAATCTTTTTACGATATTTAGATTTGGGAATAAAAGTATATGCAATTTTTTTTGTATAACGCTGATGGAAATTGAAAATGGACTTACTGTTATTTCCATTGTGAGCTAAGGACATTATAGTGATGTAAATTTTCAAATGAACTGTACGTTATTATTGTGAACGGTTTATATAATTATTTTGTCAATAAATTTCAATTTTGTTATTTTCTACAGACTGTCTTCTGCTCACGTCATACTGGCTTGTATTGTTCCGAGTATAATAAACTTTGCCTGCATCCTAATTAAGGGAAGTAAATTGTTCAGCAACATTATTGTTTTGAATTGCACGACAAAAACTCATTGAATATTGGCCACAATTTGACGGTCGTCAAGTATGGTAAGGATGATTTAACGTTGGTAAACAATTTTTCGTTCGAATCCATATATCCGATGATATAAACGAGACACAATAAAATGTAATTCAATGTTCAGAAGTAAGAAATTTTTAAACTCTGTCAAATCAACGGCATTGCTTTGTCCAAGTCCCATGAAAATAATCACAAACGTGTAATTTTCACCCTGCGATATCATCGTTTCGATATGCATCCGATTCACGACGCAAGAGAAAGACTGCCCGTAATTAACAAAAGAAACACAATGATACCAGAGAAAAGAAGAGCATTTAATTAACGGTTCGAAATTGCTTCAAAGCACTTCACTAACGAAGAAAATCCAATAATCAATGCGTGACGCATTTTTGATATAAAAAGAAGAGATTCATTGAAAAACATAAAACAATATTAATGTCAAAGCTTACCATCAACGCGAAGCTCGCAGGCGTCTGAAAAGCCAATGCTATTGTTCGCCACGCAGACGTATATCCTGGTGTTGCTCACGGAGCTATCGAGCAACAGGTAACTATTGCCGTCATCACGATCCTCACCCACTTGCTCCAGGGTCTCATTCTCATTTTTGAGGGACCAGGTAAAATTGCATTCCTTAGGATTAGCGGTGGCTGAACAAACCACGTATTCCTTAGAGTTGATATGATGCTTCTCGATGGTGCACTTTGGTTTGACTGCATCGGAGATTAATTTTTTATTGTCAAAGAAAATATATTTTTACTATTATTTGTATTACATCAGTGAAGCTTCCTGATAGAACAATTCACGATACTCACATTGGACGTTCATGAAGAATGAAATCGTGTTGCTGCCAAGTTGATTTTTAGCCTCGCAGATGTAGGTACCGGTACTCCGTTGAGGCACAGGTGTCTTTAGGGCAAAAATATGAGTCTGGGAGAAGATATCACTGGAATCATTGCGGTACCATCGGAAAGTCGGTGTCGGATGTGCGGTTGCTCCGCATTCGACAACTTCCGGTATGCGATCCACAACCACGTCGACGACACTTTTGGTGATCGTCATGTTTACAGGTGGGACTATAATGTAAAAAAAAGAACCGGGATAGAGGGCGCAAAGCAAATGCCGGAAAAGATCAGTTAAATTTTCCTTTATAAATTGAAATCGGTCAATAGAATGAATTCCAATAGAGTGGAAAAGAAAAACAGCAAAACTAGAAGTCAGCCTATAAAAACAATGAACAATAATCATAATCAAAATTGATTACATTGCCAATAGAAAAGAACACCAAATACAATGATCAATTCGATATTGTAACTACGAGGAATAACTTACAATCGACTTTGAAAAGCGTGCTGCTGTTAACACCTGGACCAATGGAGTTGCCACTGCTTACACAAGTAAAGTTTCCGTTATCCTCGAA
Source organism: Cephus cinctus (assembly GCF_000341935.2). Taxonomy (NCBI): domain Eukaryota; kingdom Metazoa; phylum Arthropoda; class Insecta; order Hymenoptera; family Cephidae; genus Cephus; species Cephus cinctus. Next base: position 217,620 of record NW_014333524.1, read on the forward strand.
TTCGTTCAGATGATGTCCTGGCCATTCTGTCAACTTCCATATAAGGATGGACTGAATACTTTCGAAATCATTGGTGTTGGGATTAGGTGGATGACGAAATTCTTGTAGATAGTAACGATTATCATTCGAGAAATCCATGGGGACGCCGTTCTTCATCCATGATATGTTACACATGGGGTCACATTCAACCCAACACTCGATACTAACGTTGGGAGAATTATACGGGGAGCCGTGATACGATGGTAACTTTTTTATAAAGGCTGGGGCGGCTGAAAATTTGAAAAAGGAACCGAGAAAGAATCATAATAATCTCGTACGTTAACGCTGATTAATAAAGACAACGATTAGCTATTGATCAATTGTTAATCACCCCAAACGTTGATAAATGTACTCGCGGGTTCCCCTTCGCCTGCCTCGTTGTACGCGAGACACGTGAAGTTGGCTTCAATCGTCAGATTCACAGACTTTATGTTCAGCACAGAATTTTTCTCGTTCGGAAGTCGCGAAGATCCGCGTGTCCACCTGTATCCCGTCACTTCCGGTCGTCCAGGATCAGCCACTAAGCAATTAATCCGTAAAGGACCCTTCCTGATGACTTGCTGCGGTTCGTACGATATCGTGGCAGGTCCTGGTTTATCTACACCAATAACCAAAATTTTCTAAAGCATCTCAACCTCTTTAAATGGTACTTTAAAATTCTGCGCAACAGAAATTTTATAAAAAGTCCAAAAAATTCGTATAAAATATTTAAATGGTACTGGGTGCTCTAGGATTAAATTTTTCTTACAATATACTGCAACCGGGGTACTGGCTGATACTGGACCCCATCCAGCATCAGTTCTGCCCTCGCACGAGTAATTCCCATGAAAAGATCTGCCGACAGCTTCAAGTAATAACTTGCTAGGATCGATGTCGCAGAACGTCGCCGAATCCTCGACGTCGCCGTCGCTTGTCGGCGTCGTCGAATTGCTGGCGCAGTCGGGAAGTTCCTTAAGAAGGTCACCGTCGAGATACCATCGAACAGCCGTGAGAGTCGTCGGGTAACCGGCGATTACTTCACAGGTCAAGGACACGTTAAGATGATCTTCCTCATTTACTGGAACTTTTGGTTCCGTGGTAACAGCTACAGTGGGTCTGTCTGTATATAAAAGAAAAGAACAATAGAAACAATGATAATAATAATATCCACCCAGTCTGGTACATGTAAAAAAGCATCAATTGCGCTATTCACGGCTGTAACTTTAAACGATACGATTATATTTTTTATAACGATTAATTTTTTTTAACTTAATTCATTTACACGCTGTCGTGTGTACGGTTGCACTTTGGTATTGCATTACTGAATGCCAGAATTATGATCTTGACTGCACCTACACGCATTCGCGCATATTACGTGTACGAGTTATTGCCATTTCCACAAATGTATATACATATATATAGATATAGATATATACTCACGTAGCACCGAGACGTCTATAAAATCCTGAGTGGTCGACTTGCCCACGCTGTTCTCTAGGATACATGTGTAAATTCCCATGTCGCTTGGGGTGGAATTTTTCACCTTAAGTGCCGTCTGCTCGGTTATTCCGCCGTCGTAATGATCCCCTTTCAGTTGGAGTTCCTCTCCGTCCCGTAACCTGGGTTACATTTTCAAGTAGATAAAGGAGGGTGAAATAAGAGGCAACGAAACGTATTATATAAACAGTATAATAGCCGCGTATTTCGTTTTAACGAAGTAGCATAAGGGTAGGGTTTTTTTTTATATTCAGAGGTATTCTCGGAATTTTGCAAAAAGAATTTATAAGGCAAGAACAAATAGAATTTCCAAACAGTTATAAGGTATTTATGATAAATAAGTCCGTCTTCTTTTTAGTATTCCAAATTGCCTAAATATAATAAGAGCATTAACTAATTATCTTATACATAGAATTACTATTGTGCCCTCTCTTTTACCTTGTAAGCTGCTTTCAATGAACGAAGATTCAACCTTACTACAAGTACGTGTACTCGCAGACGTCGTTCCTTCGCTCATAGGCAATTATTTTACCGTCTTTCAAGTATTTTTTTTTTACGTAAGCCTCCTTCACCTCGTTTGTAGTACCTACTCATCTTCTGCTGCTCGAAATCGTCTTTTATTTTTTTAATGTTTTAACTTTCATCCCCTTATTTTGCCGTATCTCGCGCCCGTTTGTGTTTACGTTCTTAGCTGATTTAACTTTGTACGAGTGCCGAGTCGTAATTGCATTCACGTAAGAAAAAGCATGTAATGATACAGTGATGTGCTTCAAAAAGCGTTTCGATAAAGAGAAAAAAGAACATAACCAAATAAAAGTAAGTACAAGCACCCACAAGAACAAAAAATGAAAAGTACGAGGTAGGAAAAAAAAAAATATTCTGCCTATCGCGATTAAGAAAAATCTACCTCTCCAAGGAATTACACGAAAAATACGAAATGTCGCTGATCTTCTTTTCTTTGAACTTTCATGGCAGTACTTCGCTAAATTATAACAAAAATTAACGTGAATAATTTTTTTTTAATATACTCTTCGTGGAATCTATTAACGGCGTTCTGCGCTGTAAATCGAAAAGATTTCGACGAACGTGCTAACGAATTCCTGAAGCTACTAATTGAGGGTGACAGGTATTTCAATAAGCATAAACTGAGCTGACTCTAACGTAAAACTTAAATATATTGACTATTGATACAAGATGGTGAAAAGGGCAAAGATATGTGTTGTCGGCTGTGGTGTTAAAGCACGACTGCATCTTCTGTCTTAAAAAAATAAGAGAGTCTGCGACATTACAGAAACTCTAAGAAGAAGGAACTAAGAACTATGAACGATCCTACACCCTTTTTTTACAATCTTATTAATAAAACATCTTCATCGGTTTTGCCGTCTACATAATTTTCAATGGCATCGAACATAGAAAACAGCCGCCATCACATTGGATGCACTCGTTGCCAGAGGAATTCATTCGCCAATGTTTTCGATCTTTAATAAAGCACAACGAGAACATGAGACTCCCTGTAGGCATATACCGGTATATATGTACGTACCACACATTTCTCTAAATATACATATGTATGTCTATATGGAACAGAATGACGACGGGGAGTAGTTCGTGCCGACGGTTGACGCTACTGAAGCGACGCAAGCGGAAAAATAATGCAGCACCACTGCATGAACTTCTCTATATACTTCTGAAAGGTTAGTTGCTGTCTGCAATATGCTTGCAAAGATGAAGGCGCGCACACAACCCTGCTCGAGATATTCTAATTTATCGGTTTCGGTTTAAAACTTAAAAATATCGCAGACCTACTTTCATCTCATATTTACTGTTCCCGACAATTGTGGGTCAAGACAAAGAACGATGAGTTGCAATGAAATAACTACATATAAATGATTTGTATAGCCAATTAAAGCCCGTAAGTATATCTTTATATTACTGTACGCGGTACCTTGCATTATGATTGTTGGTTAATAATTACAATAATACGAATGATAATACTTATAAAAATAATAATAAAAACGCAGCGTTACTTACCAAGTTATCTTCTTTAACGACGAAGGATTCGCTCTGTAATTGCAAAACATCAAAAAGTCTTCGGTCTCGTTGACGGTGATATTCTTGGGGTTCAGCTTGACTATTGGTGGATCTAAAGTAAAATATTATAAATGTATTTAAGTTATAGAAATGTCGAAGAATATATTTATGCAGTGTGACTGGAAGCTAGTGCAGAGAACTGTAGGAATTTTAAATTCCATTGTAAGGATAATCCGGAACATGTCTTTGCCATTTTGCAATTTTGAGGATGAAGTATCGACAGCAGGATAAATCCCGCTAAAGTGTGCCACGTCATAGTACGCCATTACGACAGTCCAGGATATCAGAAACTAGTTAAACGTGATCCTGCAGGATGAGGCCAAAGGAGGTGGAATACGTGACGAGGGTACGAAACGACGAATTTGCATTGAATATACCCTCGACAAGATTTTTTTCAGCTTTGAAGGACTTTACGGATAAAATAAAAAGAATATCAAGACGTCAAACGACCGCATTTGAACTTTTACGCAAAAAAAAGGTATAAAAGGAAAAAAAAGCGTAAATTTCGTTACAACAATTAAATTGACAATCGGCAAGACCTCTCATTCACAATATAATTCTTCGTTGAACAAAAATAACACCGAAATGGTTAAAAGAAAAAAAATTATTACACGTTTAATACTTCGTTATCATTATCGGAAGTGTTCGCGAATACTGTAAAGGGTAGATAACATATTTTTATATGCATTCATCCGTTAATAATCAAATTCTAAAACCTTTATCGCTTTATCGTATAGCTATGCGAATAAATATATATTGAAAAATGAAAAGAAAGAAATAAGAACGTGGAAGGAGTATGAGGAAACAGACGAAGAAATAAGAAAACAAATAGGCATCGGAAAGCGTCGAGCAATATACGAAAACTAGGACACTGCGAGTGGCTGGACTCGACGGAGTTTGAGGAGTCACGAGTCCCGTAGAGACATGATGCTGAGAACTAACGAGTACAGAGACGAGAAGTTCATAGTATATGCCCACGTCCCTATATGCGCTGCATAATGCATATTCGGGGATACGTAGGGGGGGTACATATACCGTATCCATGGATATATCCATTTATCTGTATATCCATATGCATCCTTAAAGAAGTGTGAATATCTTCATTCAACCAGTACAGAGTCGTGGAGCATATATATATTTCATACACATCCCTCTCTCTCTCTCTATATATATACCTTGTCTCATATCTACTTCCATATTCTCTCTCATTCGTTTCTGGCACACTTGCATATTTGCGTTTACGATCTTTCGTGTTGCTTTGAACGTGACTCTACGCATGCTATCCAAAGGTGGTACTGGGATCCTTTTGGGCAGCTTAGTGAATGCGAGGGGTGTTGGGATGATGGGATATGGAACTATGTGTGAGGAAGGTTGTACAGGAACGTGGGGGAGTGTATGGCTTGAGATATTTCGACTTTAACGGTGCAATTCCCGACTGTCGATAAAACAGGACCTAGCAGAGCTTTGAACCATACTCGGCTATATCCTTAGTATACCACCATGTATTATTACTATATTTCGGTTGTGCGAGTCGCGCGCAACCCTTCTGTCTCTGTGCTTCTGAGTGTGTCTGTATATAATACGGTTCACGGTAATCGCTGAACGCTCGACTGTCTCACAAAATGCACGACTGCCTTTTATTCTACGGTATTCGAGTAATCAGCGAGAATATGGGAACGGGAAGTAGTTTGAGAATATTTGAAATTTTTATTTTTATTTAAAAAAGGGATAAAAAAGGGGATGGCCATAGGATTCTATTTACGCGAGGAGAAATATTGACAGAATTTCTGCTAGTACCTGTCATTATCAGTGACTTTGTATATGGAGCTAAAATTCTGATTACATGTACGAAATTCACAAAGAAAAATGTGCTAAAATATTAGGGTTATTGATGAATGATGAAAAATCGTTATCCTTTGTGTTCAAATCAGACAGATTAATTACAATAATCAATTTACTGAAGTCTCAATGTTTCAAACAAAATTTCATGGTTGTCGGATGCTTCGAATTTGATGAATTAACATACTTTTAAGGTGTAGACGAAGCATGGTGTTTTTCTTCGATTTATGGTACATATGTAGGTAACACATATTTTTCCTACTTCCGATAACACATATTTTTTGTAATATATTGACAAACGTAATAAAATCAATTCTACTTACAATGTACGGTTATGGTGGTTGTTTTCTCCAGGCGTCTGGGACTCTGGAGACGCGTGATGTTATTTTCGGTGAGACATTTGAACGTCTTATCGTCGTCGTAAGCGCTGGCAGTGAATAACAGGTAACTGGTGGTCTTGGATGTTCCGTCGGCCTGCAAAAAATGTGTGGAATATTGACAAGCAGTGCGACTGATGTTTGAGATGAAAAATAATATAAATACATGTGTGATATTGATTTACTAAAAATTATGAACTTTGTATATTGGTAGAGACTTAAAAAATACCCTTAATATACGAATAGATACGAAAAGGCAATTGAAGCGGAATAATTAATTAAAGCTATTGGTTTTTTATAGATTAATGTAGTTAGCATTTAACCCAGAATAAAAGGAAGTTTCAGATTCATCCAAGAAGGAAAGTTTGAAGCGTATCTGTCTGGGGTTCAAAAGAGTTTATGGGGCGGTAGTATAGCAATTATATAGTTAACTTTGGGCTGTGCAAGTGCGTAAGGGAAAAAAGGATGAGATAGAGTCCAGACAAGAAATGAAACATTCCTTGACAATGGCGGAGCGACAATAAGACCTGATTAGGGAAGGACAATGGGTGACGGAGTACTGCAGAATAAGAGCTTTTGTACGGCGGTAGCTTACCATGAGACAACAGGGCAAAATTAATTCCCCAATTTTACAATCTTATTCATATCCGCATATAATAAGATGCTTACTTAAGAAATATTTTGGAGACAATTTATAAAAACCGTATATTTCTAGAAGATCTGTCTCTTTCGAGGAATGTCCTCGAAATACATATATATGCCCATGTAAAAATCCTACAGTATTTGGTTTGTTCAGAAAACTGTCCTCAAAGTATCTCTCGGGCAAACAAAAATTCAGAACCAGCTGCTACCGTATGGAAGTGCGAAGAGAATTACAAGGTTTACCTAATGTTGTTTTGAAGACTAATAAAGAGATTAAAATGTTTCATTTCGACCATAATATTAGTAACATGAAACCTATGTAAATCCCACTTGAATATAATCTACGTAAAGTGGTATTCAGAATACGGATACGCTTACGTTCAAAGCACGATGGGTAAATTTTATACACTCTTTTATTTTTTTCATGTATTTATCTACCATGCTCACAGCAATAAAACATAGGTCAATTATTTACCTATTTCAGGAAAAGAAAAATATATAGACCTTTGAGAGGATTATAACAAAATGAAAATGGTGAATCAAAGAAATGGTTATTTTGAGGACATTCCTTTAACCATAGGCCATTATCGAGAAAATCATTTCACCTTGTACTTTTGTATATTTTCATATAACTCAAATACCAAAATAGCGTACTAAAATGTATTCTTATCGATTTTTACCTATATTACCAAGAAACTTCGTTTTTTCAACATTGACGCTATCTACTGTTAGAGTAATTGTTGTAATAAATGGCAGTTGTTATTAAAAAAAAAATTAGTATATCATGTAATTTACAAAATTATTCCTCGATATAACTGTTTTCAGTATCATGTATACAATTTGTGCATTTCATCGTTCAATTGTAAAGCAAAAACGTCAATGGCCACAATCCAACGACTAATCAATCCGTAGACACTGTACCTGCATTGTACAACAAATACTAATATCCGAGTATATGGGCTCTCATATGCGCAACCCATAAACTACACAACCACCCTCCACCGATTATGGATTTGTATTTCTCATGTTTGCCAATCCTCAATCCCAAAACTCGATGTTTCCCACGTTATTCATTCCCTGGGATAATTAGCTTTGTTTGCTAAGTGTCTGATTACGCAGCAGCCGACACAGCTAGCTGCCTTTATCTTGCCCCATCCCTTATCACCCCTTCTACCTATCGCTACGGCATTCAGGGCTACAGAATTTACCTATTACCAACTAATTACATGGCGCTTTGCTCACTGCCAGCGAGCCAGCATTAATATGTGGAAAATGTGGTCGTGTATGTTTCTGCTTTAAAGTGTATTATTATTTTAACATTTTGACGAGCTTTTATTAGCGTTTCACTTTGTTAGTCCTTTGTATTATCAAAGTTTGTTGCCCTTTGTACTACCAACGGGTGACGTTCGTGATTAAAGAGAAAGGATGGAATACCACCTTGTAATAATTACTATGTCGATGACGTTGCTCGAATTAATCAGGTTAGTGTCATTTGCAACTTTTCAACATGGTTATTCGATCTGTTAAATTAAATAGAATTTTATCAGTTCAATGCAGACAAAGATGAGACACGAGATTGGATTCTCTAATGGATAGAGGTCCTTATGAAAATATCGTGCAAAATAGGAACAGACAGGTAACGGTATAAAATGATATACTTAAGGGTGGAGGGGGGGGGGGGCTATAACAATTAGAAATGGTATCTCTTATAAAGTTGCAGCCTGATTATTACAATGAAAATACTGATAGTGTATTTTTCAAATTTCAAAAATGGTCAAAATTTTGTGTATCCATCTCGTCATCACGTACAGCTAAACTGTCTTAGTGATTTTAAAAATCCTATGATGCATTTTGCACCAATAACGATTTATAACGAAAGATACATTTCCGTTTCAGTAGCTCATCGGTTTACCAATATATTTTCCAATACTTCGTATAGATATAAAGGTCAGTACCTCTTTAGTCGTTTTGTGATACTTTTCATTCAAGAACAACTGCTGCCACCCCCAACCCCCCTCCCAAGCCCCAAAGAGATATTCCCGTTTGCTTCCGCCCAACGGATAAATTCGCTTTAAAGCCCGCGAAAAACATTCGGATAAGCCATGAGGTGAATACGGAGGTTGTGAGTAGGGGAATAAGGTGGCTCGAGTCAAAGGTTGAGAAAAGCTTGGCAAAGGTAGGTGGAGGTTATGGGGATGAAGTAAAAGAGGGTGGGATCATAGGCCAGTAAGTTGAAGCAGGAAGAAAATGCTGAAAGTAGGAAGATTACACGGAGGTTCTTTGCTGCTGTTGTTGTTTTGCCAGTTGTTCGAGGATACACTTAGCGATGTAAAACGGCAGAAGATTGTAGGTTGCTGGGACTGATAAGAGCAGGATATGCGATTCTTATTGTTTTTGCGTCGCTTTGTGCCATCACAATGAATTTCGTTTAACCTTTTATAGCTATCTCTTTGTTTCGAAGATTACGATGAGAACGTTACACCGAAATTGAATGGATAAGAAATACAATATAGTATATTAAAACGTTATACGGTTAGATAAGCATAATAACGATATTATGCTTTTATTATGGGCACAATGCGTATTTAATGTATATTCCGGATACCTAATTCAACCTTCTCGAAAACCTTCGAATTGCCCGCCTTAATCCGAGAGCTTCACAATTTTTCTCCCGGGCCAGTCGTAAAGATGCTTTAGCATACATATTGTTCGCGGAAAACATTAGCGAGTGCTGGGGCCAGTGGCGTATCTATGCTAATCGCAAAAGGTAGTAGTACGTACTCAGTCCTGGACTGCCACGGTATATTAATTTACATGCTAACGACAGGAGCCTATATATATGTATGTGCATATATATATATATATATATATATATATATAGCGCGCATAGAGCTTTAGAGATTTTGTGAATTTCATCCTAAATTCGCTCATATCGTGTATTTAATATACCCTTGGTCTCACCTTAAAGATATATTCAAAAACTTGTTAAACTCCAGTTAGCCATTTGACAAGACTATTACATAATGATCATTGACATATGTGGACTTATATGTATAGCTTGTACAGGTAATTGTAAAGCAATTGTAAAAATGATATATTTTTTTATTGGCTAATACAATTTTTTCTACTGGAATTATACGCGAAATTAACAGAAGTATATGCAGAATAATTTTTGCAATATTCTTAAGGATCATAATTTTTAACTTTGTATAAAGGATTCGGACGTGAGTTAGAATCCGGTCATGAAACTAAGTCCTGCAATTTTCCTTGGATAAGTCTTGCACACTAACCCTGAATTTATACAGTCTCCAACTCCCTCATTCGTCCGTAAATCCGACTAATTCGCATTTCATTGGCCGATAACTTGCGGGAACGCGAAAATTTCGCGAAACGTCAGGCCATTCCGAGGCTCTCGACATCCCTGGTCGTCTTTTGCGACCTTTTCTACACACACTTTTTCACGCTTTCCCCATGCCAGACTCTGCACTCGCACCAACAAGAAAAGAAGATAATGCCACGGGTGTCAGGGAGTTGGAGATGTCAGGGCCGCAGCCCAGATAGCTAAACTTTTTTACCGCCTCCACCCCTACGCGTTTTTTTTTCCTTTTTTTGTTCTTTCTCCGTCTTTTTTTCGCTTTCTCCATCGCCAGAAATTCCTGAGATTTACGCGACCCTGTTGGTGACATTTGCGCATTTTCGCGGGACTCGATTCCCCGCGACCGTCCCTGTTAACGATTATTATTTATTGATAAGGATACGCTCGAGTGTTACTGGAAATTTTTGAATGCAAATTTTCATTCTGATTATAGACATTTTTCTATATGCCCTCACGATTGGTTATATTAAATTTCGATTCGTACGGTTTTTTTCAGTTATTATGATTACAGTGTAATAGCAGTAACCTGTAATGTTACGTTTTTCACCCTCTATTTAACCCTAACGTTTTCAAGGTAAAGCTACAAATTTTAGCAGGAAAAAAGCGGGCTAAAGAAGTACAATTATGAGGGTGATGCTCTAGAATCAAATCGATTGAGTCAATGTCATGCTGGTTTGACGTTTCTTTATTATATAACATAACCAATGACAGAATGAGAACCAATTGTGAAACCAATAGCTATTATTTTCCCATAGCCAATTTATAATAAAAAGCCTGTATTCATCATCTGGTGCCGTAAGCTCCCAAAGGATTATAAAAAACAAAGATCAGCACACAATTCACGACAGTTTCACAATTATTCAAAATTGTGCACGGTTTAGGAAAATATTTTAGATATAAATTAACAATCTATGAGTTATTAATCAGAAAACTGGATCCAAAAAATAGCAATTCAGGAATTACATGGCGTTTCCTTATTCTAACTTTCCTAACGAGTATTTCAATCATTTTGAGCAATAATGCATTTGATAAAATGTACGACACACATATATTTTCTGTAGTCCATTATTAGGTTCTTTGTGTAAATTGTTCACACCTTTTTCGAAATTATGACCTGGTTCTGATAACCTAACATAAATATAATATAACTTTCTGAGTTTACGTTAGATTGCAATTTAAAACCCAAACTCATACCTTGGTTACGATTACATCAACCCAAAAGTCCGATCTCAGAAGATCGTTGTTCAAATCAGAATCCGAAATGGTTTGAATTTATTGAGACTATTTTTTGCTTCTTCGTCAAAACTTTATAGTTAGTTAATAAAGATATATACTTTACTCACACTCAAATTATATTCCGTGCGTAACATTTCAAGTCGATCATTATCCTTGGTTAGAACCGTAGTCCCATTGTACCATGTAACATTCGCAGGCGGTTTGGCTTCACTGGCGGTGCACTCGAGTACAATGTTCGTACCCTGTACTACGTGATCGACAAACCCGGTGAGATCCATTGCGAGTGGTGGAACTGCGAAAAGAAAAATTCAATAAAAAAATGAAAATAGTTTAACGAAAACATTGATTCGGAGAATCATGAGTCAAGCACAAAGTGTATGAAGTTAAGCAAGGTCATGTTTGGTTCAAAACTATTTCTGATAATTTCAGTAAAAAAAAAGCTACGCAAAGTGGTTAGTCAGAAAGAGACTTTGAGAATAATACCATAAGATATATCAATGCTCATATGAAGGGTCACTTCTTTGATAATCTAAATGTTACGAGCACCCTTGTTGTGAATGATTGACGATAAGTTTCACAAATTAAAATAAACTGAACAACGTTTGTTATATAAATTTACGTTATACCGTCGGTGCTTAGGGGTTAAAATCTTTTTTAAGTACTCTTATAATACTAACAAGAGTTGCCCAGACTCGAGTAAATGCTCGATCGTAAACCTTGGCGAGGGATGCCGAAAAAATTAATAAAACCTACTTCTTAAAAATAAAAAAATACCCCCAAGGTATAATGCAAGGTTCGAAGAAGGGCAATAACACGTCACGGTGTACTTGAGAATTTTAGATACTAAATTAAAACAGGGGTAGGTATTTTCCTTGGGGTATGTTTTAACCCTCCTGTATACACTGTCGACCCTTTTGAAAAAAAAAATCTTTGCCGTAACCTCGTTATAATATTCCAATTACAGTACCCTGAAGAGGCACTACTTAAGAAGATTCGTAAAATTTCAGAAACCAGGTCGTGTTCTCGTTTTAAATTTGTCTGCATGAAGGACATAATTGGAAATTTTGTTGTATCTGACACGAACGAGAAAACAATCGCGAAACAGTCAAAATTAAATTTCCTAAGGTATTAGGACAGGTATGTCTACAGTTGGTTTAAGAAACAAACGAAAAAAATATGAAGTAGCTACTAGCATGTTAAAAGGCAATGATACGTAATGTTACTAGATTTTCGCTAGGGACTTTTTTGAAGCATAAACTCGTACGCTAAAAGAAAATGGATATTTCCGAAGAATTTTTCGTGACATGAAAACACCCTTAAGGTTTTGCACAGGTTCAATTAATTTTCGCTATTTTTCAATGGACTATTCCTGGCAGCCTGGTTTTGGCATCGGCACCAAAAGTAAGGTCGATCGAAGTTGAGATAGTGGTAGTAGTGACTGGCTGAACGCGCAAAGGCTGAAACAGGGTGGAAAAGAGTATGCGAATCTAATATCTCGAAATTGGATTTCTCTAGGATCGACAGGAAGTCAAGTCCGAAGCAAGTGGCGCGTCGACATCCGGTTTGCAGGCTTGCCTATTCTATCCTATGGTAAAATATGACAAAAGGTCAATTCTTTCGGGAGTTGCAAACTTTTGGAACTTCAAGAGGTTGCTAGTACATACAAGCTGGATTCACGTGAAACTGTGGCTAAGGGATGGTGGGAATGATTCTCAGGAAATATGTTGATGTATTCGCGAAGCGACCATCCGCAACCCTACCTACTTTCCACACCCCTCTGTCTGGTTTCCGCGCAACCACACTTAGAATCGAAAAGCATTCAACCGCCCTTTCAAAATACAAACCACCCCCGACAAGCCTCAGGATATGTGACTTCCTGTTGCAACACAAGACTACATTTCTCCATGTCTTTCTGCCCTTGTATTTCTCCCCTATGTGTTTCACTTGTGTACTGCCCCTGGGGGCTAAACTTTTATTCCAAATCGGAAACAAGGGGACGTGCCATTTTCCTTCAGAATTTCGAAAGAAATACACGAAACTTTTTGGCGGAGTAAGTGGGAGGGGGCAGATAGGGTGGGCGGCCTTGGGGAAAAGATACGAGGAGGGTTAAACGGGGGGGGGAGGGTACAACTAAATTTTTTTACGATTTCACGACCGCATTTACGTGAATGAATAATGACGAAAAATATTTCTCGAAAAATACGTACCAATTTCCCGCGAATTCTTTCTGTATTTTGCCATTCTATTACCATAGATAGTACTTTTCTGTTCGCGAACATTATGCATAATTATTAATCGAGTCCGTTCAACGGAAATTGAATATTCCTAGAAGAAAAATATGTTTTTCCGAAAATTCCGATATTTCTCGGTCTATTCACGAGATATGAAAAAAGCGCGTAAACGGAATATGAAATGGCATAAAAAATACGATTCAAACAGAAAAGAAGACATAAGCAAAAATATACCGTAAAAATAATTAGAGGTCTCATAAAAAACAAGTAACGATGAAATCCATAAAAATTTTCCATAAATGACGCGACGATTATTTAAGATTAATGATTTTCATGAAAAATGGGGTTGCAATAAAATATGCTACAATCGTGGCACATCAACGGACGTAAAAGACAAGGGCCATTAATAAGGATGGCATCCGGGGGTAGTTTTGTGGAAATAAAGGGAGAGACCGGCCCGAAGTCGATAGGCAAAGTAAGTATTTATTGAGTGGAAAAACGACGTTCGCGGTCCCTGATGTACGAGGGGCGATTTATTTTGAATGGTTTGTAACTTTAGGGTTTGGTACGTAGGTGATTGGAGAATTCCGGTCAGGGTGAAGGGAGTCAGCGTGGCCGTTCGGTAACGGGGTGGGGTGGAGGGAATTGGTCGGTAAGAAAAGGGGTGGAAATCAGTGCCGGTGGGTTGGTGACCCTGCGCTTAAAATTTATGGGAAAGCCTGCTGGAATTACAGGCGATCTGTCTAAGGAAAAATATACGGATTGCCATTAGGGTTAGATTCCATTTGATTTCTTTTTAAAATCTATTAGTATTTGTTTCTTCTCTTTTTATTTTTTCATTAATCATTTCTCCTTTACAACTTATTCTTTTTATCCGTCAAAATTGTCTCACGAATTATTATCCTATTTTTTTAGATATCGGTTATTATTACGTTCCTTTTTTTTCTTACCGTGTACGTTCAAGTTGATTTCAACTGTCAGAGGCTCCTTCAAGGCTGGACTGCTCGTTTTACAGGTGAACACGGCGCCCAATTCCTTCCTTGTGATTTGCATTTGTAATTTACTGGAACGAGCGCCAATTCCATTTTCATCAACCTTCGAGGTACTGGTGGCTGAAAAATAAGAAGAAAAAAAGAATAACATACGAATAAGTGTAATCGACGTTAACAATAGACGAACGAAAATCTTCTTTATGGAGTACGAAAGACCCATTCGTGGAAACGTCAACTCTTTATGTATAAAAAAAAAAACGTTTTGATGAAATTGTAAGAAAACAAAAAAGCAGCCAATAGCTGCTCTGTCCTTCGAAAGTGGTGCATTCGCAAAGGAAATTTGAATTTAAAAAAAAAGCAGTGGGTATCATGTGATACTTGACTTCAACAATGAATTAAAACATGAGACCAAAGGAACAGAACCAGTTTGTCCACGAAGAGATAACACGGTGCATCAAAATCGTGCTTGAGGACCTATATATTTATCTCTATATTTTTTTTTGGTCATCCAACCATAAGGGATGAATTAAAGAACTTCGAACGTCTTTTAAAATGGAGACATTTCTGCGGATAACAGGAGTCCTCAAGTGACACAAGCCTTAATTGAAGTTTAAGGGCTGTCGAGGCAAGACGTACCTAAGGCCTGCTACGGGAGAAAAAGACGAAGCGGGATTACGTAGAGAAAAGTAGAAGTAGAAATAGTGGTAGTTTTACGAGGGAAGTTTTTCCATTGTGAATGAAAACGATAAAAATCTGGAAGGCGTCGTAAAATCGTTCCCTCGGGGAATCCGAAGGGAAAAAGGAGCGGACCCTTTAAGGGTATAAATTTGATAAGGGGTAGTTTTGGGGTGAAATTCTACGTTAGAAGTTTAGGATAGATCGAAGAGTATCCGAGGGGTGATGAAATTACGAAAAATCATCAATTTAGTGCAATTCCAATGTGCGTGTAATTTCTTATCTTCTTTCGACCCTCAATCCTCTTCCCTCCTACGACCCTGTTTCAGGGTTGTGCTGGAGCTTTAGGTAATCTATGTAAGTCCCATTGCTCATATTTTGTACAGTTAATCTTGCGGACTAAACTGATACCATGTATTCTATCAACAGCTTAGGTCTTTCGCAAACGCAATTAAATATCCCAGTGAACATTTTTCGCCTCTAAATTTTATGAAAGAATTAATTCGGACTTTGCGACAATAGTGCGAGAAAGCAAACATCATACGCAGGCTGTGAAGTTAGTTGCTATACCGCACGAGTATCGTATACAGTTTTTTAAACAAATACAGGAGAAATGTTAGTGAAATAAGAAATCGTATGAACCGTACTACGACCGGGTTCAGGGGCGAAGCCCCATTTTAGGAAGACAAAATTTGGTAAGTTTCATTTCCCTGAATGCCTTTAAACATTGAGAAAAGTCAATAAATTAAAAAAAAAAACAAAGAATTCGCAATGCACTAGAAACATTGTGAGATACTTATTTAACGTCTTTTTTTCGCAGTTATTTTCTCTCATCTTGCTATTTTTCTCGGAAGCGTCGCGAAAGGGGTGAGAACTACGAGACAAGCGGACGAGAAGGAAATTCCGCGTATGAGAATGAAATTGCGTGTGAGTAAAAAATTTCGCCGACATGCGCATGCGCCGTGTCAATAGAGAGCGCCTTACTGAAAAACGCCACTTCGGTTACACTCAGCGAGCACGAAAAGTAGCACTTCTCATGCATGCGTTACAAGAAATAATTATCGATCTATTGATTACGACCAAACGAAACTCGACGTACCAAAATCCATTTCCAATCGAAACGTATATTTTAAGGAACATTCTACCTGTACAACCTCTCAAAGAGTCATCGTTAATTCCTACCGCTGGAGTATTTCACGTCGGATTGGTAATAATTTGAGTACTTTCTAACCTTAGTTACTCATCCACTTTTTATTGATTACGTACTAACTGGGTTCACGACAGTAGCGTGTTGTAGATACAACCGTATCCGTGTTATAATTTATGCTTTCTCATTTTTCTATATATTTTGTCAATAGGGAAAATTTGATGTAAGAAATCAATAAAGCTGTCTTTCCTCTTCTGTTTACCAATCCCCTCCATTTTACCTATTCCGTCCTTACTCTTATATTTTGACTGGAAAACTCCTCCCCGAGCAACTTGCCGCCATTTTCCTTTTCATCCCCCCGAGTCCACTTCCTGGCATTTGTCACAATAACGTCGCCGATTACCGCGGGTCGAATCGCGAAAAGGGTGAGAGACGAAAAATCAATAGATTATCGATAAGAGTTGAGACTGAAATTTACCAAAGCGACAATTTTCCTAAACGAATTTCCAATTTTTCACCCTCAACGTTGGTAGGCGGAAAGCAACCCCACACGTTATCGACCTTCTGGAATTCGGCCAGTTCTCAGGGGTAGCAGTGGATGTCATTGGGCATGGATTTGTATATCTTACCCGAAATATCTATTTTACATTGGTTTTTCAACGTTCCCACAATCATTTTTTTAGAAACATAGCAACAATAAGTTCTATGTAATCTCAAATTTAATTTAAAAAAAAATTCAACGAATTTTGGGATATTTCGAAAACTAACCGGAAGTCATTGATAAGAGGAGACAAAATTTCGTTTAGAATGGTTGAAACGATATTTCCATATCACAATATCCCTAGCGCTATCGCGCGACTGTTCCTACCTTCCCTCCCTCCTCTACAACCCTTATATTTCTTTCATCCCTTTTATCGAAGACTGTCACTGTCTCAAGTGCCTCTCGAGGCCGCGAAGGGACGCAAGATTTCGAATCGTCTCATAAAGGAATAGTGTCTGACGACTATTTCGTAAAGTTCGATTCCTAGATGGGATTTCCCAGGGAGACCCGTGAGTTCCTAAGAGTCCTGGATGTCCCAATAGTCCCGATAAGGGCTACCGTAAACGTACTTTCCTTTTCCCCTAGGCTACCGTTAACCTATGAAGCACTAAGAACTGGTATTAGCAGGACGACTGGGTTATCGAGAGAAGGGAACAGCGGAACGTAGACAAGGAACAGTGGAGAGGAAGAGAGGAAAGAAGCCCAAAAAAGATAGGGGTTCGAGTCCAGCAATATATCCATATAGCGATATTGAAGGGATAGATGGAGTGTAAACGTAGGGTAGGATGCTAGGGAGTTATAAAGTGTGGAATAAAAACCCTAGGATGCATTCATTCGTGAGTAGCCAACCTGGGGGAATTCTCATACTCTCGAGAAAACGTCCGATCCTCTTGGCAAACATTCTTTGCTTTACTTTTGCCAACCCCTTTCCGTTGCACTTTCGCGATACAACTATCTGTCAAGATAAGGGATGGAATAGAAAAGAAACGGAAATGAAAAAATTTATAATTATTTTCACTTACATTACATAACTAAAGCTTCTTTATTTTATACCGTGTTTCATTTATATAAAATGATCTGCTTATAGTCAATCCATGAATCAAACATAAGGTCTAGGTGACTCTTTTGCACTGACAGTCGTATCGATATGGCCCCTCTAAAACCTAGTTTACTTATATACAAATTATAGATATTTCTGTAATTCGTAAATTTTTACTGGAGTTTCAACATTTTTAAGAGTCATCTTCTTTAAGAAAAATCTAACCGGATTAAAGTAAATCGTGGTAGCTTTGGAAATTGAATGGTAATTGGAAAAATAAATTAAAAGAACCAATTGTTCGTGACAAATCGAGTCTCATAATTACCTGGGTTAATGGGTTTTTAATCATTGTAATTTAACTAAGAGGACTGCATTGACGAGGGTGAGAAAGTAGAAAGATTGATTTACAAAGGAAAGAAGGAAAGGTGTGACAAACGCGATTGAATAAAGTGAAGGATCGCGTGAGACGTTTTCGCATCTTCAAGACTGATAAATTAAAAAAAAAAAATGATGAAACGGTAAAAAATAGTAAGAGGGTGGTTTTACAGTTAAGAATCTTCTACTCGCGATACAGGGTTGTAAAAGAGGGTTCATAAATATTTCTTAAGAAACCAAAAGTCTTATCGTCCGCTATCCCCGATTCCCTGCCCTCTCGTGGTATCCCATCTCGCCACGCTGAGAGGGGGGTTTCCATCTTCAGGCTCTATAAGACGGGAGACGGGGAAAGGGAAGGGGGTGAGCTTCGGACGCAGCCGCATAACTCGGCAAACGGAACTCTTGAAATATCGTTTAAGGCCTTGGGACGAAATCTAATTTCCTCCCTTAGAAATTTTATATCGTCCTGCTGCGCGCATATTCCCTAAAATTCACTACCACCCCTAAATCAGTAAGCTAACCATCGTAAGGGTCTGAATTTTTTGCTACACCACAGAGATCTTATGATATCGATAAAAAATGCTTGTCAAAAATAAATTTAATTATCCTTGATCATGTTAAGTAAGGTGTCAGCGAGCTTCCTCTTAAATATTAAAATACTTTATTATTTATTTATTTACGTAACTCACCTTCGAGA
Source organism: Cephus cinctus (assembly GCF_000341935.2). Lineage (NCBI taxonomy): Eukaryota > Metazoa > Arthropoda > Insecta > Hymenoptera > Cephidae > Cephus > Cephus cinctus. The sequence continues at coordinate 236,393 of NW_014333524.1, forward strand.
CGCTGATCATCTCTGTACCACTCCACCTCCGGAACTGGTCTTCCCTTGTCGCTCTCGCAATTCAATATTATTTTGTCACCCTCGTTTATGGGTCCCAATGACGTCCCTGAAGGTAGGGTTGATTTTGACACCTCGTCTATCACTCGAACGTATTTTGGTCGTACTGAAATATAATTGGAAGAACAATTAATATAAATGTTAAAAATTATACATCCGAAAAACAATGTTATTTTTTTTAAATTAGAAAATTTGAAGGTCACAAGGGAATCGATTTTCTGCCAACGTAAATAAATCGACACATGAACGAAACTCTGAATAAGTATCAGCAAGGAATTACAAAGGTAGTACAGTCGATAGGGAATGTAAGCATGACCATTTTGGAAGGTACTTTTGCGCTACCCTGTACATAGGTAGTACCTTTAAGGTAGTTGGTAAAAGAATATTAGAGTTTCTCAGATAGCTGATTCCTTTCAAGAGAGTATTCATAGCTAAATAAGTAATACGGAGGATTGCAGTGGAAAAAGAGGGTTGAGATTCCGGTGCGCTTCTGACTCTTCCATGAATTTCCAGTCTGAGACTCCTAGGTTAAATGGTAGTGGACGAATTCCCTGTAAATGTTGCAGATAAAGATGCGTTCGTAGTCAAGCGAATAATACTTGTAACAAACAAGCAAATACTATTGAGGAGCATTGTGCGTTAATGAAAAAAAAGTTTTTTAAAACTTTTAATAATATAAAACGAGAGTGAATACAATTTTTTTCAATCGTTTTACGTTCATCCCCTACTCATCTTGGATCCCTCTCTTTTGATTTGATCTTTCTTTCATGTTACCTCAATTGGAAATCTCATCCCACGTAATTCGCCACCCGGTCCTTGGAACAAGGATTGAAGTCACAGGCGCGAAATATTCTTCCATGCTCATTTGTTGATATTGGATTTTCTTTCGCCCGCCGGGAAAAAAACCTGCTGCTGACAACTTTCTTAATTTCGAGAAATTCCTATACCAATTGCTCTTAGACACTTGCAATCCTCTTTGTCTCAGTAACAACTTCTCATTTTCACAATATTCAATCCTATGTATTATCTACTGTGTGTTTTGAGCTAGTCATAGAATAAGGGTATCTTTAGAGCGAGTTAGTCTTTGATCGATTAATTAAACTGTAATTCAACATTCCACTTGTCATATTATAATCCAACCACAGTAATCCGCTCACTAAAGTTTATTCATATATGTACATAAGGATTATACAGAGTTTCCATGGTTTTTTAACTACCATCTGGATGCTATATAACATTATAGATTAGGGGTAGCATACGAGGGAAAAATTTAAATAATGAAATCACTTTCGAGTTAAGCTTACTATAGCGATTTATAAGCTTATTATTTGAGAATAGCTTTTACGTTTATGAACATAAAGTTATAATCATCCGTTTATATATCATGAGATTTACGATATGTTGCGTACAAAATTACTTACAGCTAATAGCAATGAAATCAGTTAAGTTTCAAAATAATATCTTTTTCTTGTAATTCAATTTTAAAGATTGTAAACTGAAAAAAAGTTTTACGAGACAAATGTAAATATTATTTCTAGCAATTGAGGCACTATTTAAATTATTATCGATTTGGTGAAAATTAACGTCACTTATTACATTAGAAATTGAACAGCCGTAAGAATAGTACCTCCAATTCCTTAAACTAGAAATCACACAAGTTCCTATTAAGAAAAATATATTATATTGAAATTCAAAAACCTGCAATTTTATAAAATATCCCAAAAAATGAAGAATGAAAAATAAGAGATGCGAGTATGACATTTTTTAGAAAGAAAATGAGAATTAAGTAGATATCGTATAAACCAACAGTGTGTAAGTCACGTGAAAAGGAAAGTAGGTAGTAGCAGTAGATCGTGGATATCCCAGTCGTCAAATTCGTAGAAAAGTTTAATTAAATGCGCAAACCCGTAAATCCCGCTGAGTTTAAGTGACCATTGTAGATTTAAAGGACCGAGTAAAACAGAAGGGGGTAGTTGACGAAGTTGATTGTTAATATATGTATACACAGAATAAATAGCTGTGTCGCTAGCATGCTATTGCTATGGCGTAGAATAATGTCTGTGGTGCGTAGGCCAATGCGCGGGTTAGTCGTAAAGTATAAAGTGGAAGGTTTGTAATGTACATTAAGGTAGCTACATATACACATATTAACTATACGATGATGCTATAGGTCCGTTTTTAACGATACGGAAAGGTTGGTGAAGTACCTTTTCTGATAATAAATTATAAGAGCCACTTTTAGGAGTGGAAAATCATTTGCGATAAACGTTGCCTCCTGCAATTAAAATTTTGAAAATACCATTTCCACATTTTGGACTATAAACTTCAAGTAGCTACATGTACCTTTACTTCGGACCTGTTCAACATTCATTAACAAAGTCATCAGTCTGAAATTGCATTAAAGTTGAAATTACAACTTGAAAAAATTTTTTTAACAGCGTTGCTTTTGATTTTTCTTTTTCAGAATGCAATGCATAATATTTTACGATTTATTCCCGATAATCTAGGAAATGAGCCATGCATGCTCTGAGTGGAGAATAAAAAGTGTAAGAAATTGGAATTGCACTCGATCGAAGTTCAGCGTTCTACTTTCGAGTAAGCCAAAGTAATAGGTTAGCGTTATCAGGAAGGCTGGATGAAACCTGGCGTAAGAGTCTTTTTCATTCGTGGTGGAGTTTTCGAGGGTGAAAGACATCGTAGATCCGCGTAAAATCCCAGTGAGGAATGATGGAGAAGTGAAGGTAAAAAGTAAAAAAAAAAGAAATCCTGGACTAGCTAAATAAAAGGGAGGGTTGAGGTAAAAGAAATTACGGGAAAGTATGTTGGCGAGAGTGACGGTTAAGGGTGAAGAAAGATTTGAGGCCTGTCACCTCGTGCAAATATTTGACCAATCCCTTCTGTGGTACCTTGGGATTGGAATTAAACGGTAAGACATAGACCAGAGGAGTGATGTGTATATATGACATAAGGCTGACGAAGCACTTCCCCTATTAAGTGTAACGGTCCCTTTGATTTATTCCGAAACATTTAACTTTCAAAAACGCGAATAGAAGGGGATGGTTTCTCGTTAACAGTATAAAGTTAATGGGTGAATCTGAAATATGTCTATAATAAAAAGAAAATCTCTAACCCCTCTCTTTGTCGTGACAGGATTAAGGAAATTATTAAAAAAAGCTTACAGGCGCTCTGAAATAAAAGCGATAAAAAAAGAAATTGAAATTTCGAACTCAATCGGGCATAATACTGTAAACACAGTACTGTATCATCAGCAACCCTCGTGGGGAACACGGATCATTAGCTAAAGTTCGACCAGGAATTGGCTCAAATGTTTTTCACAAGCTTTTTTTTATTCACTTCTTTTTTTTTCCTGATGGTGCATACCCTTTCACGAGATGTAAACGCTTTTCAGCTTTGGTTAAGGGTAGTTACCCTATATGGACTCGAGCCCATTCTATTTTCAAAGCCCCATAGAGACCTATATAGCCAGCATTGCCATTTCAACCCTTAACCGTGCTACTTCGGTCAAATGGTGGTCTCGTTACAGGTTGAATGATTTATCGGTTTTCATCCATCCCCTCCCCGAGGATTGGTCGCCATTGGGTGGGACAGCCGAATCCGTTGCAATTTGCAAATTTCTATTTCGGACCTTGAACATTGCGATTTTACGACGCTTTAACTTACGGTTAATGCAGATCGACTCGATATTAGCAAATCTTCGACTTAAACATTCACAAATTATTCATTTAAAGGTCTTTTTCTCCCCCTACTAGCGTAGAGTCGTTCGCACGTAATAATCACAAGTGATGCAAATTCAAACAAATTGAAAATAAAATCATACCTGTCCAAGCAGTATATATGCAAAGGGTATCAAAAGATCACGTAAATATAACCGGAACAAGGGGTTGCTAACAAAAAAAAAGTGGAAAACGAGGACGTTATAAAGAGCAAAGAAGGGTGGAAACGGCAGGAAATTCTGGCTGACCAAAGAAACCGGAATGGTAGGAGGAGCAATCCAGTGGTACCAGTAACATAGCCAGAAACATCAGTTCTGCCAACACAACGATCAGAAACGTTACAGATACCTTCATAAAAGCAACGGCACTAGATACTACCACCACAACAAGCAAAATCATAGCAGTACTACCAACGCAAAAGTAGCACCCCAACCCATCGCTAGTAACGTTAGCAACGAGTACCAACCTAAGGGGAAGCGTCATCATCTCTTTTTTGGACGAATAGGCGGAGTCGTTTGGTTTCCCGAGGGAGCGTGAAATTAAATTCCTTTGCCTTCTCAATTCCCGTGGGATCAGCTGGAATGACGAAAACACTTCGTCACTGACCCGCTACCCTCTTAACCGGTATCCCTCCTTCCACATCTGCACACCACCGAAACCGGAAAGACACGAGAAAGAACCCTAGGCTTACGGTAAGAAACGGAGTACACTTCCTTAGAAATATTTCGTTCGCTACTACCTCATTTGCATCGTCAACTTTTAATTCGATTTAGGATTATTTTATAATTATTTTATACCTCCGTAAATATTTGACGTATTTACGTTGTTATGCAATATTTCCTGCACCCTTTACAATTAGATATACAAATTTTACCAAAAATATTGCAATCTCTATATATACTTATATGATTCACCAAGAATTGGTCAATTGATCATTTAATGCTTATCGATCTACTCTCCCTTTCCTCGACATTGGTTAATAGTATTAAGGTATTACTACGAACCGAAAAATAACAAAAGTTTCAATGTAAGATTTGAACAATCCAGCGTCAACTTTTGAACTGGTACAGTTCACTCACACACGCCCATCCCTGCATCGATAGGCCCACACTAATGTACATTGGATGTAGTAGTGTATACGTATATACACCGAATACAGTCTCAAACGCAATGTTGCCGTGACGCTCTTTTGTCCAGTAGTCGTACGAGAGATTTCGTAATAAATATCGAACTTCTTTCATGTCTATCAATAAATGCTATGAGTAAAAAGTTCTGACTAAAAATCTAAAAAATTCCTAATTTTTTCCTTTGCCGCATACTAGTTTTTCATCGGAATTACGCGGACGAGTCAAATGCAATAAAAAAAACCATGCGCGTTTTATTGGCCAGGTATAGGGAATACGTGTTACGAGTCCTGACTTTAACTCGGAAATACTCGGAAACTGATGAGTGAATCGTGTTAAAAATTTGCAGAGAGATGTACTGCTATACAAATTAGACGTAAAACAAATTTCAGCTCGATTACGCGGTTTTGAGTTTACCGTAGTAATACCTTAAACGTCCATATAGCACTATTGACTAACTGTTAATGAACCTGACAAACTTCAGGTCCCTGGACCGTGAATGGTGCAAGGTCATAGGGGATGATTATAGGACATATGGAAAAATCACAAATGAAGTTTTCGGAAAGGTGGATTTAAACTCGGGAATTTCACGTGCATCCCTCGAGCATTTAATGCTAATTCAGGATTGGTTGTAATCTCTCTTCTAGAGGGTTAATCTATTTTTTTTCTGACATCTCGTTATGATGAAACCAGTTGAGCTTGTCAGTAGCTACTTGAAATTTTCATGTGAATACTTCAAACGAAAATTATTTCTACCCGAAAACTTTGCTGAGAAAGTCACAAAATAAAAAATCAATCCATCGCCATGGTTGCGCTTCCGTTTTAATTGGATGATAAAATTTGCACGATTAAACCAACCCCGGAGTTTAACTAATTTGGCGGACAAAGAAGTGGGAGCAACCACCGGAGATAGGGATGATGAGTATACTACACTATGGATAGATATGGCAGTAGGGTAGTAAAGGAGAAGGTACTTCCACAGTACCCGTTGTTGAACTTTCCAAAGTAAACCCTTTGAGGATTTTGAAATTACTTGAAAATCAATTATTTACAATATAAACTAACAAGCAAGTCTTTTTGACTTTTGCAAAAGACAAGCTCTACGAAAAGGCAGTTCCAATAATTTAGATATAAAAAGGATTCATATTTAATCGAGATAAAAGAAGACTAGATCCAGATAGAATCACAGACATGAGACCGTTCTGAGCCCTTTCTCGTATTAAAACTTTGCACTACGGTGTTTAGTTGATGCTAACAATTTGTGTTAGACACAAATATCAAAAAAAAATATGAAAGGGTACGAAAGTAAATATCAAAAGTATTTTCCAAAACTGCTGTAGAATAAGTTCCATGTCTTTTATTTCATCTTATTTATTTTCTTTATGCCTTTTTTTACACCTTCATCTGTTATCAAGTAGTCTGGAGTCAAGCTACTGGAATCGAATTTTGACATCACAGATGAGTTAGGTATTGATGTACATAGTTGGCAAGCAACGAAATATTATCCGTCTTGTTTGAGGAACGTGCTCTCTCGCAGAATTCAAGACGGCGAATAATGCTTACCTGTATAAGAGCCTATTGTCTCACGAGGAAGACGTGTGTTAAAGTGGTAGAAATCGAACAGACTGAATATATACAAAAACAGCAACATTCAGGATTATCGCATCAACAGAAGACAACTAAAATTGCATAAGCTTCTTTTTATAGCAACAACATTTGATTTTGTTATATCCTTTCGTTTACCCTATACACTTTATGACCGGACGCTGTTCGTTTGAAAACTCTAGCTCTGTTGTTAACAATGTATAATTTATTTCCTAAGCCGTTAGATGGCAGCACTGACTTACACATTAAAAAACACGAGTTATCACGCGTCAAATGTCACGTAGAATTTTCGAAACTGCACACCCGGATTTTAACGTTTAGGGAATATAAAGAACGCATTGCGGGAACAAAATTTTCAAAGAATCCCTTAGGGAAAGCGTCAGAATCTCGACAGGCTAAACCTTCACTCCGATAGCCTAGCTAAGGTGGATTTGGTATTTATTATATATTTCTTCTTCCTTCAGCCTCTTCTCTTTTTTTCTTGCCCAAGCAAACTTCGGCAAAAGGCTAGACGTTATATCCGTTATGATGTGCTCTTACCGACGAAATTCAGCCCTTCTATACTGAAGGCGTGTGCTAGGGGTGGAAAAAGAAAAATGAACCTAAGAAATGGGGTAGTGATTTAGCTAGGCTGCAACGCTGGTAGATACGTGTACAACATCACTCATGTGACCAGAACACCTGAACGGATATTCAATAGAGATTTTCACATATTATTGTCTTTTTTTTTTAAGGGTCACTTGGCGTCTTGAAAAATTGACTTGTGTCAGTCTTCGTTTTCTACTCATTCCTATCCCACAGGACACATCGTGCGCGTCGTCCCGCTCACAATGAAAAGTTAAGCTGACACTTTTTAATATAACAGACGTTATAAGTGAAAGATTCACATTGGCTAAGTTGCGGACTTTTAAAATCTATAAGATCTTTCAGAAACAATTCCCAGAGGCCAAGGCTGTTTGATATACTGGGTAACGCAGGAGGCTTTCCGAAGTAATATATTTTAAATCCGTAACTTTCTTTCCACTTCTCGAGGGTTCCCAAGATTTTTAATATAATAAATGTAAGTTCTAATAACAGAATATAAAAACAAATGAAAGAATTTCATAGTGACATGTCCAGCAAAAGGATATGGAAATTGAGAAAATAAAAGAAGAAAGGGATACCCAAATGAATAAATAAATCAGTGAACACAGAAAACCAAAAATGTCAAATACGTCAAAGAATTTTCGTAAGTATGAGCTTACGTAAGGAAATCTGCTCTAAAGGTCAAATATCCTTCTATCGTAATATTACAAACGTCAAGACGAAAGGAGAAAAGAAAAATAAATAAGGAACTGAAATTCAGTCAGAAATATCGAATTTCCTATAAGCTGTCACGATTTCAATCACTATAGCGTATACACAATTTCTAAAAAATGTTAACCTTCCCGATCGTTCAATGATCAATCTAAAAACTTGAAATAATCAGACCTACCTTTATTTTCTGATATAATCTAAAATCTCTTGGAATGCTAATGATCGCAGATTAATTATCCCAAAAGTCGGAGCAGTAACTTTAATAAAAAACGAAATAACAAATTTTTCTTCCATTCAAAAGCAAGCAACATGAATCGTTAATCTCCTTTAATATCATCATGTAAACTTATTGTTATCAAATGATACAAATTTTCGTTCAACTTTCAAAAATTCATTAAAACTATTGATTTTGACAAGCTTAAAGTTAATTATTATAGATTCATAAGCTAGCAAATTGTTTATAATAAATCTCGATTAATACAATGATACATGGTCATTTTAATGCAAGCAACGGATATTACAATACACTACAAACAGAAGGTATTTCGGTTTGGTAAAAATTTATCACTTAAATATCGTCCTACCTTTCTTAATCTCAATATTGTTATACGTACGGTGATAGAAGAAAATTTGTATTCAGATAAAAGGGAGTATGGGAAATATCTGAAAAAGGTTTTGGTCATTTTCATATACCCAAGACATTGTTCAGGATGAATTGTAAGAAGGGTCTTTGACAAGGACATAGAGGTTTAGGTTGTTTTCACCGGTTGGTCGGTCGCTCGACTAACAAGAGTACCGTTATGGCAGTGCAACCTGCAGGATATATTATCCTTGGCGGTCAGCAAGCGCAGTAAGCCGCATTAGTACGGGAGACTCTCATAATTAACCATTATACGTTAATTAGAAATTATTGGCGTACTTACTCTGCCGCGACAGAAGCTACATAATTCAATGAGTTTACCGGAAGCTAGCATTCGACTTGCCGAAATTAGGTATACGGCATGTGGGATACATGAACAGATGCAAGGGATGAATGTGTTTGCGCACCCCCTTCCTCCCTTAGCCAAATGAGTTTAAATTATGAAAAACGATATTCTTCGCTGTGTTTGGAATTCCTAATTTTTTTTATAATGAAATATTCTACGCATTTAGAAACGTCCGAGCGTAACGCACGCGATCCGCTACATCTGATTTTACGTGTCTGACTCAGCACGACATTAGTTTACTTTTTGCGTACCGTTATAAAGTGTTGCACGTCGTTACTATTACACGTACGTGCAATGTAGCCGCAATTCTAAGAATTATAGGGAATTTAAAATATAACGTGACACATGAAAAATGATCAGATAAATTGCAAAATTGAAATTGTCAAAATTTCGTGCTTCACATTCCCGCGTGAAAAAACAATTTTAGCATAGGTAAATATTACAAATAAAATTCAGGAACCCTCAAACTGATAATACATATAAATACGTATCTATGAAAGGTCATATACACCCAATTTCAAGCTTGCACTTTCGAAAATTAATATTTGCGTATACTCTTGCACGTGAATATTTTTCATCATTGCCAGTCAAAGAAATTTTAATTCTGATTTAAAAAAATACTGAATTTCGTTCATTTCAAAAATAAATTTTTTTTTCAAAGTCGTTCGACACCGATTATTCATTGGATTCAGTCATGTAGGCGTTACGAATATGCATATTGGCCACAGCGCAGAGGTACTGGTCAGTGGGTGGCTAAAGGGGTGGCTTCGAACTGGTTAGGAGTTGTTACTCCAGCCGATGAGATATACCGGATAAACAGTAACGGGCTCGATCGATCGCAGTATTTAAATGGTCCTGAGCAAATGTTGATTAATGTACTAAAAAAACTGGGTTGAAGTGAAAATCCACGTTGAGGGGACCGGGGATGATATTTGGTCCAAGATAACGTAAGTCCGACCAAGAATGAAAGGAAAAGTCGACGGGAACTAGTCAATAAATTCCTAAGGCTTTTAAACTACGCTAATCAAGTAGGCGATAATTGGCGACGGAAAATAGGGGATGATCAATAATTGTCGACCTCTGAAAGGTGAATTAAACAAGGTGCGGCTCGTTACGCGCCGCGCACCCCAGCTATTCAATGAGCACACTCTAAGGGTTGATGGCATATGGGCCTCGGTCACGAGACGTATTATATATTAGCTGTTTCAGGTCTCTTTTAAGTAACTGCCCTTACTGACTACACTAACCCACTATCGATAGTCAGTCACCCTCAGTGTGGCATCTAGAACCTAGCTGGACTCGAAGGGTGTTACTACAGCACCAAAATAGAGGGGTTGGTTCTAGCTCTCGTGACACGAATGTCGCATTGCTACCCCCGAAATGTCGAACGCTCCTATTGTCCCTCTGCATTGCCGCAGGCGAAACCCTTAAAGCCGAGCTATCCAGCAATCCCTTTAAGGATCGGAAACTCTAAATACACCGACTTAGTCAACTTTTTACATATCGTCAAATTCAATTACAAGGATTTATAAATATTACTAATAGAGACTTGGGGGGTGAAAAAGTTTTCTAGAAACTCATTCCAAACAGTCAATATATTTATAGGAATGTTTTTCGATGTAACTCACGTAACGACAATTGACGTAATATTTAACTCACGGTGAAAAAAAAAATCTGACTCGCTTCATGCATCGCAAGCGAGACACATTGTTTTATGTAATATCAAGTAATATAAAGGGTCAGGAGGCACGACAATATAATCCCATGAAGAATCGTAGCCATTTCGCAAAGATAATATAGAGCGTATTTCAAAACTTACCGCGACTCCTGCAAGCGTCGCTGCAGCCTTTGTCAGACAGAATACCAAAAAAAGACGCCACGCTGTTTCAGAGAGTTCGCAGTGAGTTGTGAAATACGTCCGTAAAGCCACAAATGCCTTATATTCCATTCCGCGAATTCTTTTTGAATCTGTGGATATAGTATTATTTCCTTATCGAACTCTTTGGTGACAAAGGGAGAAACGGAGAGGAGGGATAAGAGAGTGGTACGAGAGATAAAAAAAATCTCCAAATCATTAGAAAGATATCTGATGTTGACTAGTTTATTGGTAACTAATTATTAGTTTATTGTCAAAATATTTTTGGATTAGATCACCACATTGGATAGAAAAGACATAAAAATTGTATATGACCTTATCATATTTTGTCAAAATATAAAAATATGAAAATAAAATATTGATAATGCTTATATTGTTAAAAATAAAAAACAAATTTTCATATTAAAGTTTATCATGCTTAAGTTTCGCGAAGATAGAGCGAAAGGGATTTTAGAATCTAAAGGGAGAAAAAGGAATGTAATGGGTACAAAGTCACTTTTAATAAAATCCCCCGCGCTCTATGTAAGTTTTATACGAAAATTTAAGCATGACATTTCCTCCATAAGTCAAAGTCAACGTCAAAGAACTTTCTTGTCGGCAAGAGATCAAAGAGCTCCTTCCATCGTTTCGAGAAGAATCTAATGAAAAATCATCCAAGTGTCGTACGCCGTATTTAAATACAAAGTAGAAAAACTCAGAGGCAGACATCCAGCCATTAAGATAAATTCTACTGTGAGGATGAGTTAAAGTTAATCCATTTTTTGTCCAAGGCTAATTTATAATGCTAATTCCACGTGCGATCCTTAGTCCATGCACGGGTCAGTGTATTTGGATCACGGCATATGCATATATTTATAAAACCAAGCATAAGTTATATTAAGGGTAATTCAACAGAAAATTCTTTCATTGTTTTACCTAAAATTTCTTTCAGAGAGCATTGTCCCTCTAACGATTACATAGTTATCATTATTTTATTTTATCACAACACGACCGACTAAGTCCTTTCCTTGTTGTACTTTAATACGAAAAAAATTGCAGCCACTCCATGTTTCATCATTTTCAACATACGTTTTCCGTAAGGGACTGTTCGATACATTTTAATGAATTAAAAGTCACTTACCAGTTACGGTAAGGGCGATTTGTTGCATGTAATTACATTCACGATTGACAGCCGCATAAGTAGGCTCGCACTTGTACAGTCCTTCGTATGTTAATTTGATGTTTGGTATTTTCAATAAAATTGTCGTCGCGTTGGCCTCGTTGATTATCTCGGCCCTGAAATTTGGAAAAAAATAATTATTATCGGGTAAAACAATTTTGCCTACTATATAAAGTTCTTCGAGTCAAGTAGCCCCATCAAAGATGGTTTTTACCGTAAAAGTCAAATGACACGTGCTAACTTCAAACAGTATGCTTAATCCGAATTAATCTGTATGACCAGTAAAAACAATAAATATAAATTTGTACGTTTTATTTTTATTTTCGAAACTGATCCGTATTTCATGTCAAAGTTTTCAGCATTGATTGCGGCATTCTTCATTCCCCTGAAATTCAAAGAGCCAGGACATTTCGTTCCCTTTGAAAATATCATCGATCTCGGTATAATTAACCAAATTAAGCGATCGGCCATTCGAGCTGACGGGACAATGGATACCCTGGTTAGAGGGTTGCAAGGGAAACTAGAATGGTTAGCGTAACGGGGTATATGGCCAGGAGGGATTGTTGGCAGCAGTATCTGTAGGCAGCTTGGGGGATGAAAATGAGCAGATTGGTAACATGTCAAAATCACAGGATACTGAAATGATTATACTATACATTACCGGTAAGAGTGCAGCAAAGCACTTTTACGCAAACACACATCATACACGTATTACTATTATATAATTGTCAAATGGTTGCGCATGCGCTTACGGTTCTATAGAATTTTACAAATGGCTACCATATATTTAGTTTACCGCCGCTGGACTAATACGGAATTTCTCATTATCAATACTGGGTTTACCTAAGATTCCTCATTTTGAATCCCTTGCGTAATAACTCTCACGATGCCCAATAATCTGCGTCTAACAAGGTATCGAGCATTTCAATGAAATCTTCTTGAAAACAGACTGCATTCCCGGATGAGGAATGTACATTCCCCCCCTGCCCACCTCCCGATATGTATTTTCCCATTACATGCTTCTAGTACTTATAGTAGCAGATGATATGAATTAAAGTTACTTCTCTGTTGAGCATTCAATAAATTCGTAAGGATGTTATAACTCTTGTAGGATCATGTTTGAGTAATTTTTGTACAACTAAAAAACTGTAAGTCGCGTGACGATAACGAGGCTTAATATAATGCTATTAATCAGGACTTCAACGTACACATTGCTACTAATGATACTTTGTCAAGCATCTTATTACTAGCTCTCTAGACATTAATGGGATTAACAATGTTCAACGGAGTTTCTCTAGAAGCTCTTTGGAGCAATAATCCTTACAAAAACATTAACAACTTTAGAAATGCCACGGTATCTCGCGAGATACTTATTAGGCTCAAATATCAAGTAGATGCTTATACCGCGAAGTGGCAGTAAACTTGTCAGCAAACTAGTGACGTGGGTCTCCAGGTCAAATTTGGATTTGAAAATGAACTACCCTCGTTAATGAAGGCAGCCAGGAAATTCCGTAACGAATTGTGCCAGACTTAAGGGCTACAGAGAGTTCAGGCAACCCTTATTACGTGTCATGTAAGCATACCATACATTGAAATAAAACAATATTTTTTGAAAATATATCATTTTATAATTAGCCATACAAAATTTGATAAATACAAAAAATAGACAATAACTATCAGCACCTTCGCACAGTATAGCTGGGGATGTATTGTCGCTGATAATAATTATTGTCCTACCCTGTATATACAGGGCGTCTCACCGAAAGTGTACACATCGATTATTTCCGTTACTATTGAATATTCGATTGCAGCGCCGCTACAGAATTTAGGATTCGCGCGCTTAATTTCGTAACCAAAGATTGTTCAATAAATTTACTTCTCAATAACTTAGAAATGGTTGTATGGATTTTAGTCTGCAAGGTATTAAAATGTTAAGAAAAAAAAAACGCGCTACATTTTCTTATCTTAACAGAAAATGATGTTCCATTAAAAAAAAAAAAAAAACATAACATGTTGTAACTGGAAATCGAATGCATATAAAAAAAAAATCATTTAGATGAAAAACCAACCCCCTTGAAACCATACTATTGTACTTTGTCTGAAACTTTTTTCCGTATCTTGAATAGTAACAGAAATAATCAAGGTGTCCATTTTCGGTGAGACACCCTGTATGTAGAACGACACAAGTCCTATTTAGAATACTGAAAACACAGACTCTAATCCTTTATTGATTCATGGCGGCAAAAATTAAGTTATCAATACCAACGAACTTAGTAATTTCTCAACTCGTGGTATTTGACCTGTCATGCCGGTAAAGATTGAACTGTGATAAGAATTTCTGAAGGGATAGGTAAAATTTGGTGTATGGATAGACACAACTATAAATTGAATAACTTAATCCAGTAGCATTTCATAATGATTACAAAAAAAAATCTGTCTGTCGCGAACAACTTTGAGGAAAAGTTTTTACGACAGTTTGAAGCGCCATTTCAGAGTTCTATTTTTAGTCGTTGACCTTGAGTAAAGAGTCTGCGCTTGGATCGGAAGTACGAGTAAGAGATTAAAAAAAAGCATATAGAAATACGTGATTCTATGTAAATTTATTTTTCTTTTAAATTTTTTATGTAACATACATTTTTATAAAATTAATGATCTTATGTCATGTCTCTCGTACGTTGACAAAAAGAAGCAGCCACGGAACAATCGAGAGGGTTATGATACATGGGGGAAAATGTATACTTGCGACTGTTAGAGCAATAGTTTGCATTTGAAGAACGAGAAATTTCTAGTGAAATTGACAATTTTAATGAGATCGACAAAGTGACTTACAATTACAACAGTAAATCTTGACAGAATTGCTGTCATTGCCACTACAATATTTTATTGTCCAAACACTAACCATTAGACTAGTAATAATTTTTCTGCGGACATGGTTTCTGCTTTTTGTAATAAAAAATGTTGGAACTCTCTATTATGAGTGCTCTCGTTGTCAGCCAGTTCTCTCTCTATTTCCCCAGCTTGCAAATAGTATTATAATACTATAATACTATGCATAAAGTAACGTACTATATGTATATAATAAGACTAATAGTTTTATAATATCATTATAATAATACTCCAAATTATAAGATAAATTGAAACACTTTGACATAAGATTATTCTAATCTTAGTTGTGTAGAATAATCTTAAATTCATTATATCTCATCAAGGAGAGAATCTCATGAAGCAGGAATTACAAGAAAAACTAAGGGTAAAGAAAGATATTCCCTAGATATGGGACACGCTCTGGAAATTGACCTGAATTACTTTTATTAGTTAATGATATATCAAAATTATATCGTGTTTTCCCCGGTACTTGAATCACGTGGGATATATACCTCGTTATGGCTAAAGTGACGTAGCAACGTGGGCTGACGTATCGAGACGACGTTCCTGGACGATTTTGTTAGTGGCATTAAAGCAGGAGCCAGGGCACAATTAAGCTAAGTACACGGTGGCAATCAGTATTCATGAATAAAATGAATACATTTGCAATCGTTAGCGAAGATCACAGATGGGCATCCTTATAATTGTTTGCAGCTTCTCGCGCGAATTCCTTATCCTGTTTACAAAGAATCTGTCCAAGAAGAAATTGTATATGTATATTCGCTTTCGGTATCGGGGTGATAGTTTTGAACAAAATTGTTCTCTATTTCGAAGAAACTAAAAGTTACAACTAGGTACAGCAGAGGGTGCAATTAAAATCTCTGCGCATCATGATGCGCAAGCATGAGTACGTATGCAATTTCAGATATCCTGTATTAACCACGTATCGACTGTTGCTGCTTCCTTTAATAAAAGTGGCCATAACAATAAACGTATCGAGAACCATGAAATGTGCTCATGGCTGTGCGTAAAAGAGAAAAACATTCAAAACTCCATGAAAACCAGAAAATAAAAAAAGGAAACAAATCCTACCTAGCAGCTTCAGGATGGACATTTCACAAAGTGTCAATGAAGTGACAGGGATGACGGGGTGGGATGAAGAATGGGAGACGTGAAGTTCGGCTATCATGGCAGAGGGTGTCTATTCGTTCTAGTACACGATACCGTTCGTTGAGTAGGGGGTGAGAGGGATGGGGTAAAAAAGTGGGCAACAATGTCCAGGGCTAAACCTTTTTTTCCCACGTGACAGTACTTTGGGGTAAATCGCCCGTAACGCTTTATCTGGCCGGACCAGTTTTGTGCAAAAAGGGGTTGGTTCGATAGGGGATGAAGCATTTATAGATGGAAGGTACGTTTCTACCGCTGTCGAAATATACACACAAAAAAACCAATGTAAACTTGAGGGTGTCTGGTATACAACCCTAAAATACAGTCTTCCTGTTGTATTCGTAGAGATGAAAATTTCTATTTCCTTTTTAGGAAAATTTTTCAAAAATTCTATAATTCCCATTTCTACCTCCGAGCTACAGACTTGGTAACGAACGAAGCTGCAATTGTTGAAGCTGCAACTCCCAGCTGTAGCCTGCACCAGATCATTTGGGCTACTAATTCGTAACTATAATTCCGAGTGCAGGATATACTAGCCCGGAGAACTCGTTAAGGGCGCCTTCCTGATGTCGCTAATGTCTATCCTGACAAAGACTAAAGGGTTTTGAGAGGTGGCGACGGTTGCCGAGGGTGGAAAGTCCCAACCCCCAGGTCAGAATAAGGGATGGTCCTGCAGAATTAACGCGTCGACGAGATGACGGGTAGACGGTCTAAACGCGGCCAATTAGAACCCTCGTTTGTTACTTCTAACCCCAAAAGGAGCATCAGGAAATAATCCAGGACCCTTCGATACCCTTTGGGTGTGACCTTTGTTACTTCTGCAAACGCGATACTCGTCCGAATCTTTCTACCCTAAATGGGTACCCTATCTCAATATCACTGAATTCAGGATACATCGTTTGTAATATTAAAAAAATGGTCACAAATCAAATTCATGAGATAAGCCTCGTAAATGATGTAACTCTATCATTACGAAATAACACAATTCAATTCGGGGATTTGTAACTAGACACTTTTGGTATCATCTACCCATTCGAAAAATTTGTTTTCTCTTATACTTGGGAGACGACGTTCTAGTTTCTTTGACCGAACTAAAAGCCGCACTCAATAAATAAATATAGTAATAGCGTTCCTCGTGGTATATCGCAATTGTATATACATATATACATACTATAATATCGTGCCTCTTTCTACGTTAATAACCATCACAAGATTGGGGCCAAGGAATCAAAGGTATGCCGCACCGTCGATCCATCCCTGATAAAAGAACAATTTCTCACCGCGATTCACGAAGCCACAATTGAACCCGATTTCATGGATACTCCGAAAGCCAGGAAAGTTCCCCAAAAAGATTAAATCCATCAAGCACGATAAGTAAATCCAATACTGAACTCGTACATTACTACAATGCCACTTGAAAAATTCATACGGAGGGTTGGGAAGTTTTGTACAAAAGAAAAAAAGACCCTGAAAATTCCCATTTCACTAGTGTATTTGCCAATAAAAGGATTTCGACAATTTACCCATACCCCCTCGGATCCAAAATTAATTCATTCTCACAAATAACCCTTTGCTCCGATTCATCTATACATACTCACACCCTTCCTGTCAGCCCCTAATATCATCCGTTAATCAAGTTCGCACAGATACAACCCTCATTTCGTAAAATTGCACGAGAAAATCCTTTGTATTTCAACCCCCTGGACGTGGAATTAGCATTGAGTTCGTACGTTAACGTTGATCTTCCTGTCCTAGTTACTTAGTCAGTCAGCCGATATGCTTTTGTATAAGCTTTAGCCCGATCGTATTTCCATTATAATTGAATGAAGAGAACAATCGTACCAGGTCGAATGGCCAAAAAGCTAATAGAAATAGGCAGTAGAATTGCCGGGAGCCAACCAGACATCCGAAAAACATGCTCGTTTCCAGCTAAAAAAATTCGCAAAATTTCTCCTCACGTTACAGTCCTCCGACGGTTTGTTTGCTTATCAAACAGTTTTAGCCACATTGTTCGTCTACTGTATGGGACGATACTAAACTGGCCCAAGGGACTGATGCAATCGCAGTGCTACACCAAATAGTGCGTGCAAGTAAGTCAATTATTTTCATTCACCCATACCGTTCCTATCGAAGGTTTCTATTGGAATATATCTTATCATTATAAATTTCTTCCACAGATTCTCAATCCCTAAGTGATCAAGTACCGAACCTATACGGTTTTGAGTTTGCATGAAATACTCTTTTAGGCTTTTAGCGAATGAAACCGTTGAACGTACGTTATAAAAGGGACGAGAGTACCAGATGGAACTATTTGGGTAATTTTCAATTTCTACTGGCATACGTTTACTTGTACTTGCTGTACTCACTTTGTCGCTATATCGTTAGCCGTACGGGTCAGGCCTGCACTCTCGCTGAACATCAAGATCCTCGTTGAGTTGTGATACCACTTCACACTGTGAAGTCCGCCACATTCCGGCAACTTCAGATGGCACGGTAGTATCACTTCCGTTCCGCGTTCAGCGCTTAGTTCTTCGGTATGTATCCATGGCTTGGTACTACCTGAATAACAGTCAAAGAAAGAAGTAAAGGTGAGCAAAGTTAAAAGATGGGCGATATATGTATGTATAATAGATTGAAAGGAAAGATCCAAACAAAAAGTGTGACAAAGTACATTTATAAGTATCCTTATGATATAAAGTATACTTAAGTTTATTCTTAAGAAAGAAAAATGTCCCTAGATCTACAGTTGAAAATAACTTGGGATTAAGAAGGACGCTATTAATAAAAGGTAGCCATCGATAAGGTAACCAAAAGTTAGAATATGGTGGAGTCAGGTCAGGTTAATTCAAAAATAAAATAGAATTGGAAAAAAAGATGGATGGGTCATTGGTGTTAAAAGCATTTTTAGAGAATCGGCGAGGGCGTGAAAGAGGAGAACACATGCCTTTAAAATGTTCTCACAATTGCACAAGGGCTATCGTCAAAGTGAAATCTAGCATGATAAATCCATTGTAGAACTTTGAAGAGCCAAATCTTCATGATGATAGGGTATGGTTGTTCCGCTAAATTTTCCCCTAGACGATAAATGTTACTAGGCGCGAAAATGTTATTGCACATGGCACGCGCTCCTATTGGTACACGAAACAGTTACTGTGGGGGATTTGGAGGATGGCAAACTTAGATTAAGTTGTTGTACGAACCTATATTCCACTCGTTCACGGCAAACTATCCTCAGAATACCCCCTGATTAACGTGATTTACGTGCTACAACTAACGACCTATTATTTTCTATCTACTATTCAGCTTCTCTTATTAGTAACTGCGTTCAATAATCTCACGTAACTGCACTACAACCTCTGTGTACCCAAACGCCTAGAACGGCCACTTGCCAAACGTCTACGTTCTTTTAAAACTAACCCTTTGATAACGAAATAGTGTAGGTCAATTTTAAAGAAAATCTCTTTTCCTTTTAGGTCACTTGGTTTTCATACTCGACAAATAAACTGAGTTTCGTTTCTTTTACGATACTATTATGAGATACGATACATTGAACCACCTTGAAAATCTACTGGATAATCTATTTCCAAAATATTGTATATACTTCATGTAATTATAATAGATGATAAGTATGAAACGAGGCGTACCTGACTTTCGTCTCAATTTTGAATTTATGCACTAGAACCGGTGTCGTATTTTATAAAGGGCTTTTTGACAAATAGAATTTGCAAATTGGTTTCTAGAGAGTTTACTTAATGGCGCAATGGCGTCGTAAGAGGTGTCTCAGGAGATTACACAGATTTTCGGATCTAAATATTCTAGGGACGTAACGCTATTGAAACCCAACCCAAAACGTGCTTGATTCAAGCGCAAAATTAGATAGGTAAAAAAGTGAAAATTCAACATATTAATATTACCATCCATAAGGGAGGCAAGAAATGGAATTAAAAAAAATAATAAAGAGCATAAAATCAACGAAGCAATTGACTCTGAAGTTTTTTCGGACAATTAGAATTTTTGTCCGAGACTTCCAAACCTAATAACATAATGGTGTCATTAATTTGGTTTAGCGATAATGGAACCCGGTAATAAAGGCGGAAGACACCGAAAGTGGTTCCGGTCGGTCGAGATACTCAAACCGGATGTCGAGGAGAACGATATTCACCCTTCACTCGGAATCGCGCGATAAGAAGAACTATTAAAACTTACTTTCAAATAGCCTTACTTTCTTGAGTTTTAAAGGTGTTACAAAATATATATATATAAAAAACTCAAAATCTTTTTAAGACTGCGGAAAGTATGAGATGAAGATTTTTTCTTCCTTTTTTGAATTTTAAAAAATCTTTTTTTTTATAACCTCATAAAGTTAACAGTATATGACATATTATTTAAGAGGCTTCAAGCCGAGACTAGGTAAAAAATCGTTGTGATAAAATACTCCAGCAGTACCTGCAAATACAATTTCCCAGGAGAAAAACAATTTTTTTTAACTGTTCAATAAAACATGCTGTAATAGTTTACAGATTATACAGCAAACCCCATTGCTGTTCTCTACTGGCAGATATATTTTACATAGGCTGAATCAAGATTTAAAGCTATACGTCATGAAACAGTATATTACACAGTACCAAATAATGCATCACGTAATGTAGGTCAGGATGATTATTACAGCACAGCGTGCTGGAAACGATGAAAGCTTACTTACGCAAATTAAATGTAAATTAAATAAAACGTAAATCCATTATTTCCAAACAATACGCTTTCATTTTATTATTGCATACAAATGTAATTGAATCTAACTACGCGAGCTGTTCGATGAACTCGAAATTTTGAAAACTCCAAATTGCTTGAGCAACGTCAAAAATATTAAAGTACGTCAACTCGTTTGACAGTATGTACAATATAATCTAGGCAATACTTTTGATACTCGGATACAAATTGGATATTGAAAAAAAGGTGTCTCACTCTATACAATACTCGAATAAAAATGTAATATTGAAAGGAAAAGTAACTCATGAATAATGATTCGTGACATAAGAAATAAGAATATCTGTACCCATTTCATCTTCATTGGGCTCAGAATTATTAGCCAAACTAGCCATTTTGTTTGTAAAACAGCTTAAGCATTTTATTTTTTCCACTAATACATTTCGTGTAATACGGTTCAACTTGATTTCGAATTTCATGAAAAGCAAGTCGTTTATCATACATAATAATAGTCATTTGTAACGATAACAATTTTGAATATGAAACAAAAGTTTTGGAACGAGATCAAGAAAGTAACAACCCTCCAACATGAACGATGTTACTTTAGTAATAACAAATTTAAATTGCCATAGGAGTGTTTATCATCCTGCAAGAGGGTCAAGACTCAGAAATAAACCAACAGGAAATTCGATTACTTTCTCTGTAAAGTAATCTTTTATTAGTAGATGAAAGAGATTCATCATCGATCAAAGGGAAAATACCAAAAAATGTAAAATTGAGTTGGAGTCAGGGAAATTATTTTTTTTTAAACTCACCCTTTGACAAAGTAAAGTTCGTTAACATCTGACCACTCGAGGACGAAATCGAAATAAAAATCAGAACATATAATCACTGGTTTATGCTAGGATTTAACTATAATTCTAGTTGGTAATTACAAGTACCGTAATCTTTTACTCAACAAGGACCTTATTGCCAATCAAATTGATCTTTGTATTGGAATTAGAAAAAGAAATATTGACCTCGTTACTACTTCTAAAGAGTGGTAAAAAATTCTTGCATACTTGACAAATACTTTTGGATTATTTTTATAATCTTCTTCGTTTCCTATATTTTTGTTCGTCCGTTGACATAGCTTCGTACATGAAAATTCCAGACTTTGGAATTTCTCTGCTATTTTAACAACTCTCAAACTTCCGATGTCTTATACGTCGCAACGTCTTCTAACAATAAAGTAGGAAGAGTTTCATGTCGAGTTGCACGTAGAAACGTACAACTGTCATCGCAATCAAGACTGAAACGAGTGAAGAACAATTACGAGGAATTTACTCCACAAATACAGACTTCTACAAGCGGTTGGATTTCGCGTACATAGTACATTCAGCTTAACTTTGCTGAAAGCGAGGAGCGCTGTGAAAATTTACTCTTTTCAAGACGACAGCTTCGTATTACCTCGACATCTCAACAATCCTTCAGTTTAAGTTTCAGACACGAGAAGCATCATTACAGAATTGTAGGATTAAACATTAATCTGATATTAAATAATCGACAAAATAATTTTCAGTGTCAAATTTGACATCAATTACGCAATAACCCTATATACACAGATACATATAAAGGATGAAAAATGTAAACATCTCTGTATACATGCGTAAGGCTACCAAAGCGTAGATACGTAAATATATTAAATTTCACTTAATGAAATTTTTCTGCAATGGAAGGAAATGAAAATAAAAAATGACCAGATTAAGAGAAAAGGAAGAGCAAACCCTTTTAGAGATACTCACAAATTATTGGATAAAATCCGTTTTTCCTTTCTCCCGTTTTTTTTTTTTTTTTTTTCCCTCGTATAAAGGAGTGACGAATCGAGAACATTAATCCGCGAGCGAATGTGATTGGTCGGATTCAATCAGAGCAAAAGGTGGCAATGATCCCCGTCGATGTAAAAACGTCACTTTTAGCCATAAAAGGGGGCTGAAAAAAAAGTACCTTAGCGTCGAGCTCAGCCAATGTATCTACGCGAGTGTGCGTCTGTTAGATTTATCGTGTCCTTTGAATCCTTGATGGCCCGAAGGGGACGGCCACCATCGCCAGGACGATTCTATTTTATTCCCACCCTTCTTCTTTTTTTTTTTTTCTTCATGTAAGTCCGGTATGGGGGTGACTCGAGTACTTTTATACCGGGACAGTGGCTTGAGGATGTAGCATAGGTGCACAAGTACAGACTTCCAATCCCAGTGGAATTCACTATTTTATGTTACTACAAAGGGGGGGGGGTGGAGATAGGAAGGGGAAGGAGGTAGATAAGTGCTCAGGATTTATCCATTCAACCTCTATACAGAACGTACAACACTCTACAGAAATTCCTTAGGGGATACCTCCATGTCTTTTACCTCGTAAGACCTTCTTAAGGTGTTCTGCGGGGCGGATCGATGGGATACGACAGAATTGACGATTTATTGGGACGCGAGAAAATCATTGTTCAAGTCAAAAAGGTGAACGGTGATTATTTTAATAGGATGAAAAATTTTTATTATTCTTTCAACGTATTTTTTTTTGTGTTTGTTGAAAGTAGATGGTTTTGTATTTTCTTGGAATTCTATGGATCGTTGATATTTAATGGAGAATACTTATGTACGGTAAATACATAATTCTTGGAGAAAAACAAACGACTGTTGAATCCAATATCAGATGCGTGTCCCCACGGTATTTCTAAAATGTTCATAATACATTGCGAAATGATATACGTAGGTTCGAAACGTGCTCTAGGGAATTCATGGTATTATTTCTTACACCTGTAACAACCTCCAAGAGCCTAGGGATTATTCATCTATTGTGAAATTAGTTTACGGAAATATTATCTTCAAATTTCATTCCGACTAAAATGTAAGGAAAAGGCTGGTAGTTGAGGGATGAAAAAAGAAATAGAATAGAGTTCGATCTATTTAAGAGAAAGACTAGAAAGGAAATAGTTAGTTAATAATTAAGGAGGAGGAAATATTTAATGTACAAAGAGATGGAAATTAATAAAAAATTTACTTTGTGAAAAATGGCAGGGTTAAATATTTTACAAGTGAAAAGTAAATAGCACGAAAAAGAAGTTGGGGCTGATTTTTTTGTTGAACTCATAAATATAGGTCTTTTTCGATCTAGGTGGTTTTGTACTTTTCGAGCCTCTAGTATAAAAAGTAAGGTAAGAATAAATTTCCTAGGGGAGAAAAGGTAAATTTTTTTCACGCCTTATATAGAATCGTCACGAATCGAAACAATTTTGGTGTACAGCATGATATCAGCGCTGATATCCCAATCATCCCAGTGACCCGTGCCACCCTTTTTCGTGAAAGGGCCTACGGGGTGCTAAAAAAAAAGCAGTCGACGACGAAAACGATGGAAAAAAACGAAGCGGGCAATACAAAAAGAATTGCCGAGTTTTTGCGGGTGCCGATTTCAATGGAGTTTCTCTACAGTTCGGTCACGTTTTACAGCTTCTCGTATTGGCAAAAGTTCATTCGAGAACCCAGGCATAATGGGAGGCGGGCAACACCTATATTCACCCTTACCCCATTCCCACCTTATCCAGCCGATATTGGTGAAGAATAAAAAGGGACAAGGCCAATAGGATAAGGAGTAAATGGTAAGATGGTTTGACGATAGGGGATGGACCATACATTTTCAGGTATATATATAACCCTTTACAAAGGGGTTGGATCATCCCTAGAGAATCGTAGCAAATTCCGTTACGCCGAGTACTGTTTTTCAATAAACATTGCGCCATTTCCCTACTACCCTAGAAAATTGGGTAACCTTCCTTTCAGGTAGTGCCGACAATCATTTCATCGCTGAGACGGGCAATAAACATTTTCCCCCAAAACGCATTTTTTAAAAAAATATTTCCTAACACCAATTTCTAAGTATTGTAAAAAAAATAAGAGATACATTTTTTCACTTAATTTTCCTAGCTTGAAATAAACCAAAACGTATATAATAGTACTTTGCTATACGAGTGCGAGAAAGCGAACTTTATAGGCAGGCGGTGAATTTGGTCGCACGAGCCGCACACGAGTGTGACAAACTTCACGAACTGCGTATAATGTTCGTTTTATTGTACCAGTATTGCATAATATTTTCTGTAACGAATGCATGAAAAACGCTACTTTTTGTGCCTCCAAAGTGACTGGAACATCTCTTCGCTGGAGGAGGCAGCCATAAGAAGAGCAAGGAAGGCTTCCAAAGTGAATGCATTTCACAACAGCGCGCGAAAACAAAGTTTACTTAATCGCACTAGTGCGAGAAGAAAGCACTAGTGCGATAATGTAAAATTTGGCCGATTTGCGCATGCGCAGCATTTTTATCGTATCCATAGATATAAAGCGCCACTTTCGCCACACTTCGGAGGCACGAAAAGGAGTGTTCTTCGTGCATGAGTTACATAAAAAAATCTTTATCTCATCTTACGTCTCACGGCACTGTACTATATACATATATGTACACTAACTTGTACTACATTCTATACATAGAACATCATTCACTCTTTATACTCGCACTTTCTACAGAGTTCCACTTCACTCGACACCTACTTCCGAATTCTCCATTCAATCGCCCGAGTCGCCGTAACGCAAGGCAGGCGCAAGCTTTGTAATCTCTTGCGGATTAGGAACTTGCCCTCTTGAAAACTGATAATAGAGTCGCGTTTGGGACTCGCCTTGAAGCTTTACGAGTTTCACCGCGATGAGGTAGCTAACGAGTATTGGATTCTGTTGTAGAACTGGATCTTCTTAACTATTCGACAAAATTCTTGGCTTACCATGAGAAAAAGTTTCTCTTATCCAAAATTTTTCCCAAATGCTACACTTTTAGGTCGACAATTTTCATCCCCCTCGGTCTCTCGTTTTATCCATCCATTCGCCCTTATTTCATCCCACCAACCCCTTCCGTGGAGCGTGACCAAACTCGAATGACCATTGTAGTCACGTAGAGCAAAGGGGTGAGTTTCTACGAAGACTGGATAGGAAAACATGTCTCAGAATAGGGGTTAAGGGTTGGCAAGGTGTCACGACACACACATATATATATAAAGGAGAGGGGGTTTTACCGACAAGGAAAAATTTATGTGGTAACGTGATCGAGAGATGTTATCCTTCCCCCTATTGCAGTCTCAAAAAAAATGAAAGCGCCGCAAAAAGAACGATGGAGAAGAACGTGAACAGCGTTACAAGCCCCCTAGAAAATGTTTAAATAATGCTCTATTGAGTTTTTTTGCAACCCTGTACGGAAAGTATACAGTTTGTGCACCAAAAAACAAGCACAAAATGGTCCATTCTTGATAAGTGCGGGAATCGGGAACTCATCAAGAATCGGCCATTTCGTGCTTCTTTTTGGTGCATATCCTGCGAACTTTCCGTACATTGTTGCAAAAAATATTATATGATACGCGTGCCAGTTGGTGATTCCTACTCGTGTGACGTTTGCGACGATTCTGACTCGTGTCACACTCGTAGGAATCACCAACTTTCAATCAACAACTTGTATCATAATGTACTATTCGCTTTGTTATTTTTTTATTCTCCTATCCAATTTATTTTGTGTTTATGACTATAGCAATTGGTTTAACTCGGGGTTTAGATTTTTTTAAAAATATTTGTCTACCTTAATAGTCGACATCGACTAACCTCGTTTCATTTGACATGTAACTATATCGTAAGCACAATCCTGATGGTAGAACCAGTCGAATGAAGTTATTACAGGTTAAAATGGTATCTAGCACAGCAAACTGCATAAGTAAATTGCTGGTTATTGGGACGTGATATCGAACGCAATTTTATGCACGTGTTTCATGATATAATGGTTATATACAGCGACCATACGTAATAATGCCTGCTGGCAGAACGATTACGGGACACGTTTAAATATTTAACTAAGTAAATGTACGCTGATACGGCATCCATTATGGTAACAGAAGAAAATGATCATGAATTCTGAGTAGAGAAATAAACGCGTTTTCCCTAGATCTTTTTTTTCTGAAAATATTCAACGCGCACTCGTATAAGCACTTTTTGCGAAGCATTTCTAAATTTCCCTGGACACGTAAAAAATTTCCCTAGACAAAATTGAAAGAGATGTCACCGTTTTCGCAGGAGCGTAGGATAGCTGGGAAAAAAGGTTACTACCCCACCATTACGAGTATTCCCAATGGTGCCATTATTCTAGATGGAGATGCGAAGGCTGACATGGGTTTTAGAATAGGGATAAATAAGAAGCAAGTCACTGTGCTTATTGATTCAAGACTTGAAACGCGACGCAAGGAACTTTTGACGTCCGCGGAAAAAAAGGGGGGTTGGAAAATAAGAAAAGCACGAGATAGTGGACGGGACGTTGAGAATAAAAAAAAATAAGGGAAAAAGGATCTCGCGACCCTTACTATACACACTTTCAAAAAAAAAAAGGAAGTGTCACGTAACGCATATCCGGATTGAATATCTGCCCCTCTTATTCACTGAGTGTAAAGTAGATATCACTTTTAAGTGGTCGAATAATGGAGTTTACCAAACGGTATTATTTTACGATATACTTTGACTAAGTTTTTTCATCCCAATCCACCCTTTGTCATGCTTGCCAGATATTTCTTTTTCATTTCTGTCAATATGGTACGTACCCTTATAAACCGGTAGGAAAGTTACTAGAGAAATATATGGGGGATATTTGCATTGATGGGAATATACATATAAACTTATAGGAACTCTGGGGTACTTCAATTTTAAGTATTTATTCGGTGAGATGTGTTCTTCTGGAAAATTTTAGAGTGCAGGATTTTACTTTATATTTTCGCTCGCAAACGGAATTTTTGGATTTATATGAAAACTGTGTTGTGGTTGAAAAAGTTTTCCGGCGAACGGAAAATGGTTGCCTGGTGAAAATAGTACGAGATGAAATTTTTACCAAATGGAATTTTTTGATATTTCTTGTTGCTATGAAATTTTCCAATAATATTTTCGATTGCGACTGATTTAAGGTCTGTGTTTAATTTTGGAATGCGTCTGACCTTTGACATGAGCTTGAATGCCATGAATTGCAATGTAAGTTTATCCACGTATACAGGGTCTTAATTAATAGAGATAAGTGTAACCAGAAATAAGTTAATTCATCATAGTTCATGAAAAATTTTAAAAATGAAAAAATAGCATGTTTCATTTTCACGAATAAATGTTACCTTGACATCTGATAAACGTCACAAGATGAAAAAAGCAAATTTCAAAACCTATGTTTCTTGATAACAGCCGTACAACTGTTTTCTCCATCGTTTTTCAACTTTTTTTTTTCAATATATGGAAACAAGGCTTTTTTTTTTTAAATAAACATTTCTTTCGGATCTTCGCATACCATATTTACGTGTTTCGCTGTTTAGTATGGACCATACTTGTAAACGTAAAATACCCAATATAGTGCCGTTCAAAAAGTTAGTTCATTACGGCTATTAAAGCCTGCAAGTCGTATGACTTATTCAGTTCGTTATGTCGCACTCGATTAAATTAGGGCAAGTTTCCATATTGGGTGAAACTTCGCCACTAGCAAATGTGTCTCTTCCCCAGGAAGATGGCGAAATAGTAACGCAAGTATCCGCGAAGTCTCTGGGCACCTGATTAGAATTTGGGCAATTAGTGGGTCCCGAATTCGATAGTTGAGAACTTTGCGAGATTAAACTCAACTGGCAGGCCTGATCTCTCAGATACCCAAATGATCAACTGAATGTATATACAAGACCAACATGAAATACCAAAAAGATTCAAAACAAAATAAAAAAAGATCATTGAAGGCCTAAGAAAAATTTTTGAAAAACCCCACTCTACCACGTTGCAATGAGTAATATAATATATGACTATCGAGGAATAATTAATCAAACTACAAATTCCATGATTTCAAATATCATAACTAGATTCGAAATTTCAAAAAATTTTCAAAATGTCAGATAAACTGAAATCTATGGAGAAATTCAAAATTATACAAACTGCCGGCAGATTAGTATCAAAATCGTAGATAAGCGAATGTAGGGGTAGATGGTGAGAGTACTGGGGGTGGATTCAAGGGTCAGGAGTGGTTAGTGAAGGGGTGCAAAGGTTTGGGAAAACCCATGGAGAAGCGGCATCGAGATGAATGGTAAAGCGGGCCCGTTAAAATTGGAAACTCCGGAAATTTATTGCCCGACAGGACGGCATTGCGATAGGCAGGCAGGGCATTGCCATTTCATGCAGGTAAAGGAATATCGACTTGTCCGCTTTACACGAACCACCTTGTATATTACCCATAATACTATATCGCAAATAATGCAGTTCAGTATTTATACCGAACTAAGTTTAAACCCATAGGCGGCAATTTCTATGAAAATTCAATAGCTATTGATGGATTTGGAGTTGGTTTATAAATAATATACAAGGTGATTCACGAATTATAAATTTGGATCTAACTTAACTTAATCAATGATTAAAGTGGTTGGAGCAAATGAGAGCAACGTTTCTCACAGTTTTGACTAAATCCACCTGCAATTCTGTAGTCATTGGTCTATGACCTTACTGACTGACCAATCAGAATATCATCATCGCTCAATCTGAGCTAAATAAAAATCCATGATATTTCTGTGAATCACCCTATGTATAGTCAATTAAAGTACACCAACTGAAGTTAGCCCGCTCATTTCCCGTGAATGGGAGAAATAAGTTCAGGCGTTGCGTTTGAACTGACCAGCCTTGTATATAATGTATATGGATAGTAGAATAAAAAGATAAAGACAAATTAAAAAAAGTAACTAGACCGCAGAAAAAATCCAGAAAAATTCACCCATTTTATTCTCTCACTCTTCTGAAGCCCAAACCCGGCTCCAAACTGTCGCACCAACCCCTGTCTCATTCCACTCCAGCAACTTATCCCTCCCACAGGAATCCCTTTTAGGAGTAGATCCCTTTACCCGTAACGTGTTTTCACAGGACACAACGCCTGGGAAATTGCTGTCTATGTCGGACGTGTCCTGGAATAAGCGCCCCCGCCTCTGTCCTTTTTTGCCAGGAGGCTCCTGGCCGACCATTCGACAAGGTAAGCACGCGCGCGCACACGTTCTGATTGGTCCTTCGTGAGGTGTCACAGTAGCGCATTTTTCGGTGGCGTCTGTCCTAGGGCTGGATTTTGGTTGTTGAAGAGGGAAAAGGATCCTCGGGAATATAACATTTTACGGACGCGAGGGTTGGCACTGATTCGGATAAAGATATTAACTGAGTTTAAGGGAAATTACGTATATGGATCTATTGGCGATGGGAGTCCTCGACTTTCCCTTTACGATCATTCGCCGAATGCTTATATAGGAAAATATCTATAGAGATTTTGCGTTTCTAAAGGCCGATGCGTATTATAGATAGTCAAGTTATTTATATAAATAAATCCAATAAGGGACAAAGTATCGTTAGCTAGTTGGATTGAAAAGTCACATGAAGTACTAGCACAACGAATAAAAAGGCATTCAATATTTAGATGAATATTTATAGTTAGTAAATGGACACGTTACGTAACATACTAAAATCTGTATAATCCAAATATAGTATTGTTTTCAGGGCTTAAAGATATACCATAACCCGATAAGTAAACTTCCTAATTGGAAAACTTAAATGTGGCTTAAAAATGGCTGGAAAATGTAAAATCTTGTTTAAATAGGATCGTCCCATTTTATGTCCGGGAAGAAAGTCATGCAATTTTGCTTAAGCGTCGTAAAGGCTTCACCTGTAAGGAAGATGTGAGCTGGACGTCTGGATGCCTTTTACGTATAAAATTTCCTAGAGAGTTTACGAAGTGCAAAAGGACGGAAGACTTACTTTGACATGATGTTGAAAGGGCTGAGAGTTGAAGCCTCGAGGATTTGTTGGCATTAGAGATGCTTGTTCTCGTCAACATGGAAATATTACGGGTGACTGGTTTGGTTCTTAAGTACCGGACACAAATGCTTCTTTAAGAAAACAAAGAAGAAAACACGTAAACAGGAAGTAACAGTCACTTCCTGTCATAATGGAAGAGGGTTTCAGATTTGGGTGAGAGAACGAGGGTGTTAACGGTTAACGACGTCATTCTGTGGGGGATGAACAGCCACCCCAGTATTTGGGTGACCTGGTGGAAAATTCATGATAAAAATGAATTTTATGCATGAACACGGTATATAAGCGCCTAAAGGTTCGTTTAGTCATTTCTCATACATAGGGAGTGGTTGCTTTAATAAGTACGAAAGAGATAGGACGATGGATTCTTTTTTTTACAATTAAGATAATAGAACACACCGCTACAGGAGGATCGTGTACTCGTATCAGGTATATTGTCTCCCCAGGGTGCTTCCTGGATATTGTTTACGGAATGGTAGAGAGCATTAGAATTCCTGGGTATGTTCAACCCCCTAAGGGTGAATTAAGTAATTCTCGTAACGTAGCTCTCTCTGGCCGCAGCTCGTTCTAATTGAGCGTGGAAATTCTCGTGGGTTGGTTTAGGGCGATGAAGGTGGTAAAGGATCTTGGGTGGGAAATAGTCCGAGAACTGGTATGAAGGGGTAGTTTTCTAAGGGATAATTCGGTGGACGAACCAAGACCGTGTCACGGGTCAGTGATTCGCTTAGGCTTGGACCGATAACACTCGTAAAAATCATCGTTTGCTGGTCGCAAGGGTTGTTTTCGTTTTATGAACTGTCTTCATCCTCTGACAGAGAGAGAGGAGAGAGATAGAGAGCGAGAGAGAGAGAGAGAGAGAGAGAGAGAGAGAGAGAGAGAGAGAAGGATAGACCGAGAGGACAACCCCTCTTTGACGTGATTCGAGGTAAATTTATTCGGATGTGAAGGAATTGATCGGTTAGGTCGGTTAGTGACAGCGAGAAACCGTCTCTAATAAATTTAATGGTGGTTTTTTCAGGACAGCTCAGCTTTTCGGGAAAGGGTTGATTTCTAGTCAACACGCGGCGCCGCTCATAAGAAGCAGCCCCTACACTCGTAAACTCGATTTAACTCTCTTTCTCTCTCCCCCCCTCCAAAGCACACACACCCGCATCAGCAGCACCGACGAATTCCCTTCCCTCCTACGCCGTATGAGTGACGCGACACCTTTCAACCTCGTATGTCCAAGGATTATAGGGGTGGTTGGCTACACACGTGGAGCCACCCTCATGAAAGTGGCTGACGATAAATAAGGAAAGTAAGGCAAGTTGCCTCTCAAGTAGACCTTGCTACAGTAGTAGCGCCATCTGTGGGGGGTTGCAGAGTTCTACTTTGTAGAGGAGTCTTGGATCTTTGCGAACGCCGGGCCAACTCGGGGAGTGAGTTTCTGAACTGGGTGCTTAAATAACACGTGATCCCTATGAGAATCCTCTTCGAAACTCAACCCCCTGTTCCCTTGGCATTCTTAGACACCATTATGTACGTATACGTCTGTATCGTGCTAGCACCGACGCAACTTCTCAAACTCATCCGCATCCCGAACGGAGGATGAAAACGCTTTATGGCCCATGTATTACCTTAGTGGTTGTTTTCTCGCATGACGCTTTAGGAATTTACTACGTTTAATGTGTCTCCGCGAAATTTCTACCCCTGTAAATAAAATATTCTCCATTGCATCTGTCGCTACCGAAGTATTGTTGTAACGTACCACTGGGAAAACATGGTATCCTTTTACTCGTAAACTTTATGAATTTTTCACAGTTTTATCGGTATTTTGAATATACGTCAATAACATGAAAAAGATGAATTATTGACTGATTCCATATAATATGAAATAGGAATAGCTTTAAAAAAGAAAATTAACTTTGTTAAAACTTATTTTTGGGAAGACATTATTTTTCGAAAAATCTTTAAATGAAAAAATTTATACTTTTATTTAAATATCACAACAAGCATTTACTTTTACCCACAAGAGAACCAAACCAAAAACACATTGATCTAGTAAAAATGTATTATTAATATTTTTCACGAAATTAATTATTTTTATTACGCAATTACAATCGCGAACATCTTTCAAGATTGTCTCCATTTTTTACGTAACTACAATTATTAGAATACCAATAACGAACTTACGGGATGCATTGGAATTAAATCAGTCTTAAATAAGGAAATTAAATGCACTTGTAGCATTAGAGGCAAAACCGTGTACCAGGCAGTAATGTAAGAACCCAGGAAACACGGTACTGCGGGCTGATGTTCAGCTAGCTCCGGGATAGCGTTGGTCAGTCTTGGCTCTGCGTCACTCGAGCCTCGTCCAGGAGGTACCGTGTTTCCTGGGACAGGAGCCCATTCGTAATCAGACAAGTAACAGGATGGCAGTTAGTATAGCGGTTAACCTTTCGTGGCAACACTGGTTAAAATGACCCGTGCGTCGACTTTGAAGCTCAGAAATGCGATTTTCCGAAAGGAAAATTCGGCTATCGGAAATATGGCCTATACAGTTTTTCAATGAATATTGTTAAAAGAAATAAAATCTTCATAAAAACGCTATTTCTTCTCCCGGCGCGATGGTTCTTTATTTAGAAAAATTTGAAGTATTTCAAAAGTTTTTTCGATGGATTGAACAGTCATTGTTCAATATCGCCTGGGTCAGTTTGACCCAGAGTGACAACCTTCAAATTTTATCTAGGTGTGACCACGAAGGGTTAATATCCCATCGAATACTAAATAATTACGAGCCACAAAATTAACGTGACACGTAATTAATTAATGACTGGGCTATCATCACGTCCGTGACCCCGATTGGGTTGAAGCCTAACGTGAAATCACGATAACTACTCCAAGCCAAAGAGCTGTTACCCAGTTCCGGTTAAAGCCCTCATGAATCGCAGCGAATCCTTGAAGGTATTGCTGGTAGTGGTAGGGGTTGAAAAAGGGGCAGTACGTTCCGAGGGTGGACTACGGTCACGTGATAACCGTAATATTTTACGTGTTTGTATAATTTCCAGTGCGTGTGTGCCACGTGCGCCATATAATCGGTACCATACGTTAGGGGTTGGTGAAGCATCAGGGTGCGGGAAAAAGCTCGGAAGAAGAAAATCTTCTGACTTATTTATGGGGCCGAGAAAAGAGCAAAGAGGCACGTAAAGAAAGAGGGATGTGAGAATCAAAAAAACCGCGTTGGTGACGTTACGGGTAGACGCGGAGGATGGAAAAAGAGTTAGAGTTAGAGAGATATGGACGATTCTTTGTCACTTTTCCTCTTATGGATTTTAATGTCACGAAGTTTAAGGGATGAAAAGAGTAATAGAAAAAGAATTTGACATTCAACGAAAATAACTAGAAATTTCTTTAAGGGAAATAGGGACAGTTTTATACGTCGTCTAAATGCACGCGAGTTGTCGTGAGACGCGCGTCTTTATACGGCTGGGCGTTTGGGATGGGTTTCGTGAATAAGAGTGGTATACCATCCATTGTAACGCGGGGTGATGGAATTCCGAAAGCCGCGAGAGTCTCGCTGCGACGGCTCGGGGGTTAAGTCGTGTGGAAACGAGCACATGGTCGGCGAGATTCCAGCTGGCTCTTCTCTACGTACAGGGGTTACTTCGATCCCTGAACAGCTAGTGCCACCCTTTCGGAGCATAGGCATATATATATACACACGTAACACGCTTGAAAATCCACCCCTTCCGCAGAGGTACCACGGTGGGCACACATTTTCATGAATGTGTTCAAGCAGACAAGGGGGCGAGTGGAGAGGTGCCTAGTCTACCCCATCTACTGTCCCCGAGCTAAACCACCCCTACGGAGTCTGTTAGAAGACTCGACGAATCATACGGAGCTTACGGGGGTTAATCGAGATAGACACGCGCTCGTAGCTACGGAAAGGGTTTGTTTACGAGAGTGTTTAAGCACTAGCCTGTCGATTGGCATTATAAGTCAGGAACAACCCCTACGTATTTTGCCAACTTAATTCTTGTGCGTTTTCAATTACAACCCCTAGATTTCGAGAATCTACCTGGAGCAACGTCAGAGGGTGGTTCCGTATTTTTTTTCTATTTATTGTTCTCAATATTCGAGTGATACTAGGGGTGAATGACTTGAACGAACTCGGCAGCACCAAAAGATAAATGAATACATATAACTATTAGATATGGGAAAATTGTTTGAATGACTAAGGGTTGCAAAGGTGTCCAGGAAGTAATGGAAGTACACCCGTTTGGTCCTATTGGATGGTTTCCTGGGGAACGGGGGTGAAAGGTCGGCCTTTTTACTCATTATCTTTAACCCCGTGTCTCATTCTGTAATATTTAACCTCAGGCTTGTGCCATTTACACCCTCATACATCCTCCCTCTCTCCAGTGCCCTCAGACCACCGTCAAGGAATAGGGGATGAAACTGAACACACATTACCGACCCCCGGAGGTTACTGTTTCCGTCACGTTTTACGCATAGTCGACTCCAAGGGTAGTTTCATTCGCGGTCTCATAAATACCCTTCGTCCTAATCTCATAATCCCTTAAGGTCGAGCTCTGGAATCAACCCCTGTTCGTTTTTTCAGCCCCCATCTTCGACGGATCATGACTTTATCAAGAAGGCTCTTAAATGCCCCACGCATTCCTCGATTATACTCCATAAAAACATATCAACCCCCGTAATAATCGGAATATGGTCCAGGCAGTACAGTCTTATGAATATTTAACAGTTTATCGGTAAATACATAAAAAGCGAAAACTTTATTTGCCCAAAATTAAGTCTTTAAAGATTTTCAAAAATTGTCAACGACCATACCATCCTCCAGCCCGAAGATAACTGGACCAGTATCTCTCGAAAGAGTTTCACGAGGGTGCTAGGAAAAAAAAATGTAAACACACATTCGCATATGAATATGAAAGAATGAAGTAGGACCCGAGTGCAAGTACGGTGGTTTCAAGAAAGAAATTGAAAGAGCAACTCCCTGCCAGTTTCTAGCAGCAGCCCCTCAGCAGCCCATCCCATTCCCGTAGTTTTCCTTTACGCTCAAGAGACGAGAGCTCAAAAGCTCGACCAGCTGAGTACCTCGGGGGGTAAATGGCTCAGAAAGAGATCCGTAGCTAGTGAGAGTAAAGCATGCCGAGCTTTTGCACCTTTGTTAAAACGAATCCCCATCCTAGTATGAACCCTGCGACCTATGAACCCAAACTCACCCCAGAGTACCCGTCTTCCACTTTGAATAATGGTAGCAGCGCAGATCGAGCAGATATTTAGGCCCGTTAGGAGATGACTTTTGAATTTTCAAATGTCTTAAAGAATCATGAAAAATAATGCAGTAGTTTTTGAAGTCTGGTCGAACGGTAGGGATGTTCTGGAAAACAAAGTCCGACCTTTCAGACCAATGCAAAATATAGATGTATAATTCCAAAAAGAAAAGAATTATTTCAAATTCTTTTCTGTTCAGTTACAGCTTTCTAATTTTCATTATATTTTGAGATACTTGTTTGAATCTCATACCGTAAGTATAGTAACTGTGGTTGTTCATTCTTTGGTCTAATTCTCTTTTTGCAAAAATTTATTGCTCATACCTTTTCGTTCTATGGCTCCACTGCGATAATTTGGCGCTGTCTTCGAACGTGGACCATTTTTCTTTTGCAACCTCCAGGGGTGAAGTTACTTTTAAATTGTAAGGGTGACAAACCCCCCAAGTTTTTTTTTTTGGAAGGGGGACAATTAACGACATTTCTTGTGGCACGAGCTTACCAACATTATACGACAATTAACTCATTTCAACCTCTTAGGGTTTTTCACCTTTGTCTCACCTTTTTTTCAGGGGGTTGATGGGAGTTTAAAAGAACGCTGGTAAGCCAACCAAGGACTAAAGTACGTTTTAAATAATAACCCCCTGCGACTCGGACTAATTAGTCACCTCTGT
Organism: Cephus cinctus; assembly: GCF_000341935.2. NCBI lineage: Eukaryota > Metazoa > Arthropoda > Insecta > Hymenoptera > Cephidae > Cephus > Cephus cinctus. The sequence continues at coordinate 272,818 of NW_014333524.1, forward strand.
TACTACACTGGAGTCGCTTTTTATTTTCTTTTTCTTTTTTCTTTTCATTTCGTACGTACCCCATTAAGAACACACTAGATTCATTAATTAGCCTGGACTAAGAAGGGTACCAGTTCTTCCGTTTCTAATTCCTTTCCCTATACAAAATATACCGAGATAATACGTTACCCTGGTGAGCACCAGAGAAACGGTGAGCAAAAAAAAATAGGATTAGAATCTCCGAGGCAAACATTACCCAGAAACAAATTGGCAATAATCATATTCGCTAATGTACAAAACAGGTATTTCTTGAGTTTACGAAGAAGAGAAAAAGCTCCAAAAACATTGAATACTGAAACAGGGGTATTCAAGAGATTTAAAAAAAACTTCGCAGATACGCTTTCATGATATAACTTTTTTTTTTTAAGTATCTTCTTTGAAACTGTCATTTACAAGGTAAGTACTTAACATTTTTCTTCCTTACTTTTAGTTTTATTAGCAGCAAGACAATTTCACAGGGAGGCCGATATTGCGTGAGATAAATGTGACCCTTTACGACGAGCCCAGCTGTTTAGTGTGTGCCACTAAAGTGAAGGTAATAAAATGCAAAAATAAAAGAAGACTAAAAATTAAAAAATCATTAAACACGAAAAGAAATACAAGTTTCGCCCATGAAATATATCACAAAACTATTATGTGACGATCCGTTACCCGTTTTCAAAAAATATCATCGAGTCTCCGCTGAGCTAGACATAATCATATTCCCTTAGTATGGAACAAATTTCGCCAATCAAGGCTTTAGAAATCAGGAGTTACCATCCTATACCCTATGCAGTTTTCTTCTATACTTAAGGGAATATTCCACTTTGATGGTAGGGATGACAACTAATTTTCACGATTCTTTTCCAGTGTCAACGGATGAGAATATTGTTACAAACTTTCTTTTTGACTAAGCAATACATTATCTTAGATTAAAAAAACAGTTTTTGTTAGATTGTTTTATATTTTTTTCGTGCATTTCATCAGGGGTTAAAGTTGAGCAATATTAAAAATGATTTAAAATCATCTGACACGCAGAGTGGTAGAAAATTTTTAATTAGTACGAGTATTATTCTCACCCCTAGCAGAATTAGCAATTTAAATTCAAAACCAACAAAATGGCGACTAGTGGGGAAAAAATTATCTAAATTTGCCCTTTTTTATAATCGATTTTCAATAAAAAAAGGAATTTATTAAGATAATATTTTAATTCTGCTACGGGATAGAGCCAGTGAGCTGGAATGCTGTGTAAAAATTTGAGCTCGATCGAATGGACAGTCTTACCTTTTACCTCTTACACTCTTACCTCGGCTACGTGAAAAAAAAAATTGATTAGAGAGAAATGTGTTTAAAGTTTGAGAAGGAATTTATTTTTTTAAATTGTACTTATATTTAATCGGCAATGCCGGGTCCGTATAAAACTCCTTGGGCTTTTATTTTTTCAAAGTCTATTTTCTACGACTGTCCAAAAGCAAAATCCATTTTTTTTTATATTTAAAAGTGAAATACTCCCTTAAACTAGACTTGTCCCATACTTACGCGACACTTGAGCCAAAATTCGTATAACGATAGTAAGTATAAAAGAAACCTCGAACAAGTATGAACAGTCCCGGTAGAACCACTTCTGCCAGACTTGAGTTAGATTTAACCCAGACTTTACATGGACCATCAACCAGACTTCTTCCAGACGTCATGCAGACTCCTCCGAAACATTCATTCAGATTATATAAAAAGGGAAATCAAATATCTCCATAAGGAACGTAAAATAAAGCAAAAAATGTGGACGTTCCAGTAACAAAGAGGCATTTACGAGACGCATAATTAAACGGGGTAAATGAAATTGTCTCGCGTGCAGAATTGTCGTACGTCAAATGAAGGTCAACGCTCACTAATGAATGCCTTTATTTCCGGTTTTCTAGTGTCAGTGAAGAACCTCTACCAACCTACCAACCTACAAACACCCTACTGATGCTTATATAACCCGGCCCATATACGCGCCGATGACAGGGCATACCACTGTAAACTAACCCCTAAACTGCAACCCTCAAATGGACTGCATCCTACTGCAACAAAACGGATTCGACTATTAGTTGTATCGCTTTCCAACAAAATACAGGCGTTGCGTTAAATTACACGATCAGTTCCTGTATTTTCAAAGCGACTTCGAGTTCTCAAAGAGATTAGTACGAATATAATGTAATTTTTGAACTATGGTAAACCTACTCACGCAACCATAACACAGTTACACACGAGGTAAATGAAGTTTGGCATACTACTTGACACGAGTATTATTTTATTATCTACCAAAAATGAATTATGCCGACCAAATTCACCTTTGATATTGTAATTCTCACTAATTTATTACGCAAATCTTCCTATAATCGTCATTGTCACTGAAAATTTGCCGTTCTCTAAATACTAATCGTGGCTTTGGTAGTCGCGATAACACATTTTTGTCCGCGTAGTTAGTAGTGTGTAGCTGGTAACCTTTTTTTTTATCGCCATTAAACGCAGACAGGTCAATAAGGGTGGTTGTCCGATCACCATTGCTGGCTGGTAGCTATAGGTAAAAACAACCCAGCCTCCATTTCATCCTCAATACACTAGAGAATTTTATTTATCGTTCACCTATGGATTTGTGGGAGCAAAGCTAGGTATTGGGCCATTCGAAATGAAAATCCAGACTCATTCAAAATACGGCGAGAACATAAAAAAAAATTCCTAAAATCCCCAAAGATCAATGCTAGAGTATAAGTGTACACTTACTGCTTAGGGGTGGTAAAAAAAGTTACCCTAGCAATATTCCCATTCCATCTTTCTCTCGGACGACTCGACAAATACATACTCCACCCTTCTTATGCATATTCGCATTTCAAAAACGGATAGGTATACGCATCGAACGTGGTAAATAAATTCTCATAAAACGTTCTGTCTTCTTCAGCACGTGAAATGAGCGCAAAATTCTTTTGGGACGCACGTCGAAAATGACAGGACGAATGCCGAGTCTATACATTCTTCATTTCTTTTTTCTATCCTCAAAAAGTTTCGATCTCCTACTGACATTGGTGGGGCGTATATACATATACTTGTCTTATACTGAAAAACGTGGATATATCCATAAAGGTCAATATGAGAAAAAAAGAATCCGAAGACATTGAGGAGCAGGGACCGGGTAAATTTGTGAGAATGCGTATTAGTGTATCTATATCAGATGGATAGAGAGAGGAAAGGAGAGAGAATGAGAATGAGAGGTTGATCTATTTTTGCCGGTGGCTCAAGCTGTCACGACCGATAATGATCCCAGGGCCGGTATAGAAGATTGATGGTACCACAGGTCCATTGGTGGTACACCGAGAGGGATGAGGAGAGAGTGATTCACTTCGCAGTCGGAAATTTTAAGAAAATAAAGAACGAAAAAGCAATAGGGCAAGTGATATGGAAATGGATGTATAAGGTGGGGGGAGGGAAGAAGCTGTATATTAATTTAAGAAAACTCTGCACGCTGTTTAGAGAAATATTTTTTGCTTGTGAATGTAATATTTTGAAATACATATGTAAAATGTATATGCTGCCATATGGTTTTCAAATATTTCTATTTTATTTCTTTTCCTTTTTTTTTTCGCTTCCATTCACCTTTGAGTAAGGAGGGAAAAAAAGAAAGGAAGAAATGTAAATAAATACACACACTGGTCCATCGAGTATTCCAAAAATTCTATAAATAAAGGAAAAATGTCACAAAGCTCATCAAACGTCCAGAATAGAAGTGATACAAGAGCGAATCCTTATTCTCAGGAGGCTATATGAGTCCCAGGACTATTTCTCTCCAAGTCCTACAGAACTCGAGGATAAATAAGCAAGGATGCGCTAACCTAATTCCCTCCGGGATGGTTAGGCGTGTCCTCCGTCGTATAACCCCAGTACCAGCAGCGCGAGCTACCCCGTGGCAGAGAAAAGGGGCACAGAATGAAAAAAGGACACGGCTGAAGAAACAGGGAGAAAAAGATTGAAGGAAAAAGAAAACAACGCTAACCAGGAATTCCCTTCCAGTGATGGGTTCCACGGGATGTCGTTGGATTCTGTAAATCAAGAATGATGGTTCTCGTCCTGGAATGAGCTTTCGTTCTCGTTTCCTTGATAGCAATAATGCCAATGTCCTCTGGCGAACTTTTTGAGCTTTTTTTTCAGCTCGCAGAATCTTTCGTTAATGTTGTCGGGTCACCGACGACCTTCGAAAACCATTTGCGAATCTTTAGAAAGCTACGCTACGCTGGCCTGCAAGTTACCCTGATAATACAATTGGAAAGAATACTGAATACAGTATTCTTAAGTAATATCTTGCACAGACGTCACGACTAACGTTAGCTGTAGTCAGGAGTTATAGGAGGTGGTAGAGAAATTCTTGTATTTCCACTTAGTCATTTTTCTTTCTCTTTTTATTTTGTTGAGTTTTTTGCATATTCGCAGTCTCGAAGGTACAGATTAAAGTGCATTCACTCACTCACGTAACGCACGATTTATTGAATGAAAACGTGAAGAAAGTGCAACGCGTGCCCGTCGATTTTATAAAACTCAAGACCCTAAGAAAGTTGGCCAGGTTCGTGCACTTACGGTTGCAGTCAGCATTTACAAGGCAAATCGCGACTTGAGGGGGTGCGGTCAAAATTTGAATTTCAAATTAGCGCAACAGATTTTCAAAAGCAAAATTGACTGGTGGAGACGAGGCCTCACGTACTAATTCAATCCACTGAAAAATTTCATGTTTAAAACTTTTTATAATAACAATTAAAGAAATGGAAAATCAACTGTATACTTGTATATAATATTTTTGGATTATACAAAAAAAATTATCAAATCCAAAAACTGCTTGAAAATGAAACTTTTAAAAGTTTAAGCCAACACTTCAACGTCATTCGAACGGGTTGCTTTTCATTAGGATCGAAGTCACATTTAAATTGTAGTGAAAAAGGAGCTTTCCGCCATTCAAGCTGTAATTTACGAAGCTTTCTTCATTCGTATCCTCTAACTGTCCTCGTGCTACCCTGATCTTCGCCCTTTGCTTTACATATGACACAAAATATTTGGCCATAGGAAAATTTCTCAGCACCGTTTGACAAATTGAACCAAGCGAGCACATTGAGATTTTTTCGTTTACTTGCGCAATCGAACGCGATTATTTCCGTATCGGATTATGCGCACGGAGCTCACGAGCTTTTTCACCGATGACAGGGACAAAAGCGGATCGCGTAACTGGGTGGACCTCCGCGTACGTGGACCTGTGTAAATAAATTCGTCTTCTGGCACGTTGCCAAAAAGTGTTCCCTGGAGCGTGGGTGCGGTCCGCGACAGCTAAAAGCTCCGTGCTTTAAAGTTGCGTAAAAGCTTTGGGTGGGCCATGACCCATCTAGAAACAATTTCCAGATAGAAACGAAGGAAGGAAAACCCTGTATATGTATATTCCTTAAACGAAAATCAAGTTTTTTCGTATTCGAAGAGACCTTAGAGCTTTTTTTTTCAAAAATACGTACGGATACCAAATAAATTATTTTTTTTCTGAAAAAGCTGAAAGCTTTAGTTCGAAGTTGCGTGTATAGTTAAAATAAGGCTATAAATTGCACAGGTTAAATATTCGAGCAATTATTGCATAAGATCTCCAATAAGGATTTTCAAGTTTCATCTTATAAGGAATGTCATTGGAGAAATCCCATTACTATACCCGTGTGAAATTTAATCTCATAACTATATCTCAGGCTGTGGCACAACCTAACCTTCACGGAACTCGATGGCAGAGACATCTTTATCCGTGGGATCCACTTCCGGTTGGATAGGCAGATAAACGAAATAGGATTGGCTGAATTTAATTCGAGGATCTTCATTCTACTTCCAATGGGAGCTACAGGGTAGTCGCGATATCCTATTACGTAATTGCCATTTCCAAAATTTCAAACACTCGATATCATTTTGCATGACGAACCGTTGCATAGTTGCCATTCCAAATTATGTGATTACTGTTTCCAATATATTAGGCACTCGAATTCAAGCTAGCACTTTTGAAAATAATTCCAATCAAAACTAGCCTAATGCAATTAACGCCAATATTGCTGTAACTGACATTTATAATTACACCGATACAAATAGCGAATATCGATTTTCCCGGAATTCTACAGCGAAACATAATACCAAATTTCGGGATTAAATGTTGCGTAAAGCTCTGTGAATTTCTGCAATTCGCAAGCACACTCCAAGCATACCAATTGTGAATGGACCTGTATATATGCTTCACTTTATATACATATATATATTTTTTGGGATATCCTGTATATCTACTACGAGTTGTTAAATGCATCCAAGGTTCGTTCGCGCATATTGCAAATTTCTCGTTCTACGGCAGTGGGACAAGGTAACCTAACCTAACTGCCAGTCCAACCCGAGTAAAAGGATAGTTTTTGTAGAGAAATGTAAAAATAAGCAGGAAAAAATTAAAAGCTCCTGGTACTCCCGATTGCTCGAAAGCTTTGTTAAGTAAAGTAGGCCGCACAAAATTACCACAATGCTAGCAGCCGATGGCTCGCTATTTTTTTGTGTGTACGATTTGCGGGTCGTTTGTTGCGACCACGGAAGAGATCAGTCGTACACTCGAGACTTGAAGTTCTGCATTACCTGTAGGCACCAGTAATTTAGGCACTCTCTATTGTGTACGGTGCACTTTTCTAGAGGTAGTACAGATTGAATTGAGTCACGGTAAGTTAGGTTCTCAGTGAAATTGAAGACTTCAGAAAGGTTAGGTTAGGACGTCCAAAGATATGGGATATAGGTGTAAATGGGTCTCGCAAGAGAATTGGAAGGTAAGAAGGTGGAGAGAAAATGGTCTGCTGGTCCGGGGATGATACACTATAAGGGTAGTTTGGGTTAGGTGGAATCTTTAAGACCCGCTGTGTGTTTGAACAAGAAGGCGAATGCTCTTTTCAGAGAATTTAAGTTCAGGCTTTTTATCAAAGACTACAAAATTTTATTCTAACTCGAAAGAAAATTGGACGTTACTTTCAAAAAATTCTTGTCAGATCCAATAAGAAATAGAAATCTTACAGAATGCAAAAAGAAATACCCCCAAGCACTGTATCAAGAATAATGAGCAAGAAGTTAATCCGAGGCAACCAAAGAAACCCAGTTACACCAAAAAAATTTTAAGAACCGTCCAGTCAAATATGAGTATCAGTTGTAACGGCAATATTTCCAGAGCAATCGCGTTTTCAAATAAATGGACATCCAGCGGACAAGAAAAGAAAAAGAAATAGATAAATCTACTAAATTTTTAGACGCCAGGTACAGAGAAAGCTGTACCGTTTAACTGCCTCCAAATTTTACCATGGCCAGCTTATATGCGGTGGGATCCTGGGTTTGGGAGACGAGTAGCAAAAACTAAAAAAAGTAACTGGAGAGATTCACCAAAAACCTACTGAAATTATTTTAGCCAACACCGAACTATCGGAACCAAAATCTAGACATGGATCGGATTAATTTTAAATAGAAAAATAATAACAATAATGATGAGTACAATAGATAGGCATGATAAGCAGATCGAGATGTTACAGAACGCAATTTAACATAACCCGATCGATATTATAAAATACTGTTCCCCCTGGAACAACGTAACTAACGATACGATACAAGGACGATACGATAATGACTCACGCACCCTGTATGCCAGGGCGATGATTTCGCAGGACGTAGACTGAACGATTGGAGGCAAAACCGAAAGAAAAAAAAAGAAGGAAGTCAGATACCGATTCTCTGTTTGTCACCGGATAAGCCATCCTCGAACCTGTAGCGATCAGGAAATCGTAGAATGACGCATAAGAGTACATCGAACAGAAAAGATCGGTCGATCTCGTGAATTGAAAGATAGACAGAATAACCCTGTGCGTCGCTCACGGTTGTCCAGTACCTCCTAATATCCACAGGAAAACACTGTCCTGGATTATAGGTCCCTCGAACGGATCACGATACGATACAATAAATCAAAAATCGATATAACTAAACGATGGCGTATCTATCCCTGAGCTAGGCCACGCCGTCAGTGACGTTACCAATTTCCAAAATCGGGAACCTCCCCGAGAGCACGCCGTGACACCACCCCCTGGTCCAATCAGGTTCACTGTTACATCGGCTCCGCTAGCGAGCTCGCGATCTTGGATCGTTTTGACTATTCCGATAAAATAGATCCTGTCATCTTGTTACGTTAAGGTGGCTGCAGTTCTGTTTCCGGGAGGCGAGAATCACGTCCACCTCTGCTTCCTCGATATTCGGCTCCACGGCACTTCTGCAATCCCTGCACGCCCTTTGATCGTGAAGACGTACGTCACCTGGTTCGCGTAAGCCGCCAAGTTGTGTGCTTTGGTCTTGGCCTCATCGCTTCTCGACATCGCTCCACCAGGCCCGTAGTTAGCTCTCACGGGCCGCGTCGCAATAAAAATTTTGTCGAATCCTCCCGGATCCGTTTAATGAACTCAAAAATAGAAAAAATATTCCCTATAGAAAAATAAATACAAATTCTTAAAATAAATTCAGTCCAACGCCACGCGAAACGCTCTGTAACCCATCGGGTCCCCGACGTAGCCGAATTCGCCTGCTTTGTGACGTGCATCAAAATGTCACGTCACGCAGTATAGGTTAGTATCATAGGTAGTTGGGTATATAGGAGGGTAAATCCGAGAGACTGTCACCCTTAAGAATAGAGGGCAAAGGTCGTGAGTGCGACAATACTATTTGGAGTTGGTATAGGATTGGAAAGAGAAAATCCGCTTCTCTTATTTCTACGGAATTTTCTAAGGATTCGACTTCTTCTCTCTTTTTTTTTTTATTTTCATTTATTTCTATCCTCATCCTTTCACTCACTTGGCTTTTTTCTCTCTCTCGCAAAGAAAAACGTATTTCTCTCTCTTTCTCTACATCCCTTTCGCTTTCTCAACCTTTTTCCAACCTCCGTCATACAACCTTCTGTGAAGCAAAGTAACGGCAAAACGTCTTCTTCCCACTCTCGGGCATAGAGAAAATACCGAACTAAGAAGAGACTCAGTCTGGCTCGAAGCCATTGTCGTAGGACGCTTTACAAAACTCCTTTGCTATTCCTCGGATCTCCATTCCATTATTTTCCATTTCGCGGAATCGAGATACTCCCTACTACACGTGCATGCTGTTAGTATAGATAGACGTTTGTAGGACAATATACAGATAATATATCTATATGTATCTAAGACTCTTCATTTCTTGGCAGTATGTCTGACACGGTTGCACCTTCTGACTTAATGCGGGATATTTCTACTTCGACGGCTTCAGACTATATTCTATGCCACAAACCGCAACCCCAGATTCTAGCTTAACGGGGATTATAAAAAAAAAAAGCTATCTACTCTCCATGACGCGTGTATTCACGCACGTCGCCTTTTGCAATCCCTTCCCAGCATCCGATACGCACAATCCCGGTTGATCAAGGTTGTTTATACAGGAGAGCGGAAATAGCCTGTAAATGTGGCAGAACCGTAAAAGCGAGTACATATGCGTAGATAGGTTGGTACGTAAAATCTATGTACCGTGAGGGCATTAAAAAAAGGCGCGGGGACTGAAAAGCAGGAGTTACGAAGATAAAATGACGAACTTTGAGTCCTTCGCGAATGAACTTCTCAAGAGGAACAGGTGCGTTGGGCAAGGACTTCTTTTTTTTTTTCTTAAATTATTTTCGATTGCTTCGTCTATTTAGATGGAAAAAGGGCAAGAGGAAGAGGAAGCGGACACTTTTCAATTGCCAGACAGCCACCCGGGAACTCTTGGCGTATTGATGAGAATCCTTGTGCGAGCGTGAATCAATCTGGTGGGATAAATCGTCCTGAGAAAGGATAACAAGAAACTCGAAGAATATCTCCCTTGAATAAGGTTTTCGGACCTGTCTTATATCGCGTACAAGTACTAATCGATTGGGGGAGAAAAAAAGGTAGAAAATTCCTTTAAAATTAAGATCAATAATGAGTATCAACGAAGTAAGCATTGAGCTCCAATAATTATAATGGTTGAAGAAATTCTTGGTGGAAGGAATACAATTATAAGGGAGGGAAAAAAGTATTAAATTGCAAAAAAAACACTCTTAGGTCACTATAGAAAATCGATCGCCGGCACTTTCCATGCAAAATATTCACCCATATGACATCACGTGGATGCCGATTATAATCGGCACTCGTAACGAAAGGGTTAAATTAACGAAGAAAAACCTCGCCCTTAGAATTTTCGAACTTCCTACGGTTCGTCGAACCTATTGTGAACTCCACCTTAAAGCTTTACATTTCGCATAGAAAAAAGAAGTCTTGCAGGTTGCGAGGTTACGAAGCTCCAGCTTTTCTTCGTGTAAATTATCTAGTCGGAGACTTTCAGTGTGAAGGTCGCAACAACCTTCCTCCCTATACAAACTCTTTATGAACCCTTTTTGTCTATATACAGCAACACTAGGTGCCTGATGTGTGTACTACCAATGTAACGACAGATATATAGGTATACCACAACCCTATCTAATTCTTAATAGCGCTATGAGTTTTTCACGCTGGCGCAGATGAAGTGACCAGATAAAATATCTAAAGGTGAGTTTCCATTACACGAATTCACAAAAGGATACAAAATATACAGTAGTAATAAATTTGAGTCGATTTTTAAAAATAAGTACAAGTTTTGCAAGTTTGAGCGAACAATTTTTATACATCAAAATTTATCCAGGAAAAAAGTTAGCAGACATCGACTTGTTCAGCATATTCGCGTGTCCCAATGTTCTAGAATGAAAAAAAAAAGCCTAGAACGAAAAAGCAGACGCTGGATGTCACTAGAATGTGAGTAAAAACGGCAGGAGGTCCAGAAACTGCCTGGCGTTATACCCCAGGATGAAATCGTTAATCGAATCCCTTTAGCGCAAGAGCAGTAACGTAACGTGAACGTTAATGGGAAGGAGGGTCCTTCGTCAACCGGTGCCCGTAAGGATTATCCGACGAGCTCGGAAATCCACGGCAGAAGCGGATTCTAGAATTAGTTAGAGAGCAAGATGAGCTCCCGGATGAGAATTTAGGGTAAAGTAGTAAAAGGACATAAACATGTGTTGGATACAGGATGGCGGAAAATGTGAGAAGGGCATGAAGGACATTAAAGAAGGACGCGAGAAGAAACCGGATATTCTCGAATTTATGGGATCTACAAAAACATCAGACGTGTTCGGAACAAAGAGTAGGTCAGAGCTTCAAAAATGAGCTTTTCGCACGAGTAGGAATTAGAATGAGTCATTATTATTATTTTTTTTCTTTTACTTCCCTTGGATTGTAAATTAGGATATTATTGATACGAGAAGAGTGAAATATGAAAATTCAATAAGAGCTATTTTGAGTACCTGTATATATAACCACATAAAATTGTATACTATAAGACAGAATATTTGCCAGTGCTCCATATTCGGATGGATCCTAGTTACAGTATCTGTATGTGAAATTCCCTAGGAAATTTCACGACCTAGTTAGTTATAATATCGTGATTTCCTCGAATGGACCAGTATTTTCGAAAGCTTCATCCCGTTAACGGCTAATAACTAACGTAACCTGGACAATGCTCGACTAATTGCGCTCCTGCTCCTACATTGTAGGGTCATATAGCAGGTCGTAGATACGTAGGGGTTGCTTCCTGGTGGGAGAATGTCCGGGAAAATAGGTTGGGCGTTCAATTAGAATCGGAAATCAAAACAAGGCGGAAATGGCCATTTCAAGGAATTGTCATTTCTGCGCGTTGGCTATTCGCTCCATTTTAACGACAATTATATCAGCTTGGTAAAATGGACATTATCGATTCGATAGCAGGCATACCAACTTCTGAATATACAAACTTTCGGAACAACTGTCAAAAATAAAAGAAAAAATCCAACCAGAATAGCCGTTAGGGTGCTTACTTTTCTTCGTTTCTAAACCAGCTGGAAAAAAAGTCACTAGAAGGTAAGTCGCCTAGGTAATTTTATATTTAGTCACTAGCAAGGAAAGAGGGTCTCCGGCACTGTTCTCACTGTACGTGGCACGAGAAGAATTCCGCCGGTGCGAAGCATGAGAACTTTTTTCTTTTGTTTACTGTACTTTTTAGCTTGTTATTTTTTGCGACGAGTGTCCAGGGAATTTTTCGCACGATCTCGTTTCGTTTATAAGTTTCTACCTACAGACATACGGCACGCTTTAAAAGCGCGAGGAATTATAATAATAACAGGCACATAGAAACCGGCCAATTCGTGTCTGCTAATAATAGAGGGAGAGTCAGGCGCGTGCCGCGTATCTTATTTTAGGGTTAGGTCGGGTTAGGTGAGATTGGGTTAGGTTATTTCCTCCGACGAGAATCTCGTGTCGTTGCACCTCTGGCAAATAAACAAATTCACCCTTGGACTATTCATTGGCCGACTGGCAGGTATTTCGGAGGCACTCTTAGAATTCTATCGTACCTCTTCACTCTTAGAATTCCTATGCACCCATCGCGTTCGCGAAAGCGCGCACAATTTCACGACGGCCTCGATAACACTTCCCATGGGTCTGAGATGGTATTTTGAACAGAGCTTCTTGTGGTGAAATTTCCAAAATTACATTTTACAAAAGCACGCAAATTTTCACAATCAAATATTGTTCTTGTGTCTCAAATGCATTATCTCCGATTATTTCAATTTTTTTTTCTATTTCGACCCATGCAATTTTCCAAGCAAACCGGGGCACCATTCTTTTGGCAAGCAAACAAATTTAACATTGAACCATCCTTAGCAAATACACGTATATGTATCGGGATTATATACAGTGCCGATACGAGTGCCAAAAAATGTCGAAACATTTAGCACGTGCTTTAATAAAAAAAAAGAGAGAATTCAAGCTATCACGATTACCACGTGCCACCTATTAGTGTAATTGAAAACGTATCAAATATCCTTAATTAAATCAAAACAGTCAGTACTGACATGTCCTTATTTCAATAATTTCTGTCTCCTGTCAAAGCAGTTATGTTCAGCAAATTAGATCGCCGTGAATGCATAGAGTTGCATATTGGTAGCATAGCGACGCAATTAATTTCGACATATCGTACTTACCTGTACAATACCGTCCTATTAATTTCGTTCAATTGCGAATTACAGTTGTTTACAGTATATGCGAATTAAGAGAAAATTTCAATTCCGCCATCTAAACACGATTCACTTTCAAGTGCTGTATGTGAACGGATCTAAACGCGTGCAAAATTAAACTGAAATAAAAGTGAACGTACCAGAATTATTTCGTAACCTCCGTAATGACAATATTGAAGCGCGGCTAAAACATCTTGAGTGAACAAAGGAATATTGCAAAGTTCTTAATTTATATTATAACGTGTATACAAAGCAGGTTGCGTGCAAAGAGATGAAAAGTGCATAGAAAATTTTAGTCTACTACACCCACGTACATAAAGATTGTCCACGTTGCACAATTCCTCCACGAGGTTTCTATTTCTCCTCAATGTATAACTTTACAAGGACATTTGAGACGACTATGTGAGAAAATCATTTGATACTACAAAAAGTTTGTGAAATATAAACTGAAAGGAATCCTGCTGCAGACAGTGCATCTACGTAGGAATTCATATATTGGATGCCTAAAGGGTCAATGAATTGGCTCATTGTGACATTCCTTTGTCTTGTACTTTCAAGAACGAGTAAAATACGTTATATTATACGTAAAAATACGTTAGGTTAAGTATCGAAGGCGAAAAGGACGGCTGAGAAAGCTACGGAAAAAATTATGGAAAGACTATTTCGCGAAACATATTGCGAGACATATTTATTTAATAACATTTATTCGACTCGTACGAGTAAGGCGAAAAATAATGTCGGGAATTTTGAATGTAATTTTTTTTACGTACTTTTTTTTCTATTACATATTCCTTCATATCCCTTCAACGGAACATCCTGCTTCGTTTACGGATGTGACGTAATTGAGCTGCCTGCTACCTCGGCTACGGGAGTTCCAAGCAAAAATGGCGTTACGAGAAATATGGGAAAACTCCCTCGAACGTATACGTTTTCAGCTTGTGTGCTTCTGCCGATATATCATATTTCTTCCGCACGATACTCTCCCTTGTATATACGATGTGTTACAGCCTCACCGCGAACTGGTCCCAGACTGCAAAGGGAAACCGTACGGAACACCTTCTTCGAAGGCGATCGACCGTGGGAACCGGAAACGCGTGTAAGATTTTAAAAAAGGGAAGACAACAAAAATTGCAGAATAAATCAAGCCGAGGACAGAAGGACAAAGAACGTTCACACCAGTCGGCACGTATGCACGTTGTAACGTCAAGTACTCGTACACTAAATAATTTGTGTAACTACATGAATTTGTAGAAAAAAATTAATTTTTCAGTTTGAAAAAAAAAATATTAAAAAGTTTACGAAATAAAATATTACGATTATGAAAAGTTGTCATGATCAAAATGTTGTATGTGCATATATGAAGTATCATGGATGAATGAACAACCGAAAGATATATAAAAATATTTCATCCTTGATTCTCGATTTTTAATTTAAAAAAAAATACACATCCGTCTTGATTCAAATTCAAAAATAAATATATGCCCGTGATATTGTAAACTCCGCTGACTGTTTGTCAGACAATTTTACGTATGAGCGTAGGACGTCGCCAAAAATAGCCATTAGCCAGTGCCGCTTGCGAATAAAGCGAAATCGTTCGTGTGCGAAATCACGAAATCTTCCAAAAATTCGTACGACGATCTAGTGCAGATTCTTGTCGTTTTACAATCTGCCAGTGCAGTTCGCAGAACGCTATTTTCATGTTCGTAATAAATGTAGATGCACCAGTCACCATTAGCTCGCAGACTCACGGACACTGTGTGATACCTGGCGCATGGCCAATCTCTGCCAAACGCATGTGCAAGTAGAGTTGCGTTAACAGGGTTGAGGGGGACAGGGAGGAGAGTGAGAAAAGAACTTTAAATAAAACATGAGTAGAAGGACAAGAGAAAAGGATAAGGGCAAAAATTTTAAACGTAGATGAAAAATAAATCAGGACTTCAACTTACTAAATTGGTATCGATCACCCAGTATATCGATACTGCGCAGTTACACGTACAATGCCGCCCTCCTGTATACTCCGTCACCGATAAATGATAAAATTTATTTTTTCATTGTTATATTAAATTTCAAATTTTTCTTCGTGTACAATCGCCACGGATAGGAAGAGCAATTATTTCTTTATCATTTTTCAAAATGACACTGCTATGACGTAATTTTATTATTATGTTTAAGGCTTTCTTTATTTTTCCTTTCTTTTATTATAGCCAATTCTCACCAGAACCAGACGCCTCTGCTTGGAAGAATCACGCCGGAAATACGATTATTCCAGTTTCACGAGAATTTTGGAAACCCGCCAAAATGCAATATTCATTACGCGTTACGTTATCGCGCCGGGAAACTCGAACCATCTGCCTCGGATATGCATTACGAGAGACAATTACTCCGTGTAAAAGATACCAGTGCTTCACCTTGGAATTGACTTACTACTCTTAGACCAAACAAGACATCATTCGTTGGCAGCTATATTAATCTACTATTAAATTCAACATAGGTTGGTACGACTTTTGTCCCTAGATCCAAAATCGTGCAAAATATAACACACTGTACTCGCAATAGTTATAATACCAATATCGAAAAAAAAAACACAGTGCATTTTGGCAAAGATAATTATTTTTCGGAAATACCGTAGTTTTGAGTAAAAATTCTATCTTATGACCTAATAACACGGCAGTTGGCATCTACGACAAAATTTGTTTCTTCCCTATGAGAAAATTTCAATCGAATATCAGCCATTGACTGCATACGATATACAAAGTAAATCCTGATTTGCTTCAGTGCAACTTTAAGTAAAGTTTCTTTTATGTAATACCAACGAAATATTATACTTGAGTGTTTATCAATTGTAGACTATCCAGTATTTTTCTTTTGCCGTGTCCATATATTTTATATAATATAATATTCTTCAACTCTTATATCCGTTCTCAAACACGAAATCGTGTTGCCAAGTAAGTTTGCTTGCGACTACGAATTTTTGGAAATAAGCCATGATGTAATCCCATCATACATATATACAAAATCGGTAATCGCATAAGCAATCCTCTATAGTAGAATCTAGGAAACTCGAAGGCTTAGAATCTAAGAGTTCAAGAGTCTAGGTCTTCTCTGTTGGAAGCTTAGAATTTCGAAAAAAAAAGGCCATATGGCTTTGTCGAGCGACGCGAATAGTCAAAGTCGTCTTTCGCACATGCGTATTTCGCGTGCATCCGGTAGGCACAGTTTCGTATTTACGGCATTATGGCGACAAGCCAATATTCCAGCGCGTTACAAAAATAGCGGCTTAAGGTACCTTGGGACGCATTCAATATTTCCACGGACAGTACAGATTCTTATTTACTTTTTTCTTTGACAATAAAAAGACGAAGGTCCAGAAATTCAAATTTATATCTAATGAAATACATATTGATGGAAGTACAGCATTATATACACAATCCAAAAAAAAATCGCTAAGTCGATATACGGTCTAGAATCTAGCGATGAAAAACTGCTGCAAATCTGACGTGATGTAAAAGTGAGTATTCGGTATATTCGCAGAGGTTGGAAGAGGGGGATGCATTTTTATGCAGGGAAACGAGGTCAAAGGTGAATGCTACTGGAGTGAGGGTCGGGGTTGTGAGAAGCCCTTTGAAATTAGATGATTTAAAATTACGTACAGCGAGACTCTTGGAGAAATACGTATACAGTGGACTCTTGAAAAATGTACAGGGTGACGTGACAATTATAGGACATTCAACTTTGTGGAATTAGGTCAAAAAAGCATGGAATCCGCTAACGGTATAAACGATTTGACTTTTTAGCATTTCTCGTTTTTTCAAAAAATGCCGCTTAAAGCGCAAATTTCGTACGGAAAAAAAGATCGACTGAAAATTGCCTGGTTTGTGAAAACGTGCAGCAACGAACAGCAATAAAAGCTTATTTTTATTCATTGAAACGATGGTCGAATCATGAAGGAAAAAGAACAAGATTGATTCCCAACACAAGTAAAAAAATAAATGAGGTCGGACGTGTGCCAAGCCCTTTCAAAATGTTCCTACCATACGTCATCGACTTTTTTAAAATAGCGCTCTTATTTGAAACTCGTGTGGGTGAACGTACAACAAAGTTTGCACGTATAAAACGAAATCTATTGTATATATGTATATATGACTTTATTCTTAATTTTTGTTATCTTTCTTGAAAATAAACACCAAACGGGCCGAACCCTTTGATGAGCTTTACAAGAAAACTCCACGGATACTCCATTTAACTTAAAATTTATGTTTCTCCGGTAAAATGGAAATTGACTGCAACGCTGAAACTTTTCGAAAAGTCTATCTACATATATATATATATAAGTTTCAGTTGGACTGTGTAATTTTCTAAAGAGGCACCTCCCAACGGATACAGGTCCATTTCGAAAACTTTTCAGACCCCAACTTCTGAGTGTCGCGTCAGACAGTGAATCTATTCGCAAGTAAAAAAATTAAACTTACTGCGTTTGTGCCTATTTTTGAACGCAAAGAAACGTAACTCAACAATTTATTGATTGAACAACTTATACTTGCTCAAGATTTGTATGTATAGTGTGAGCCCTGAAAGAGCCATCAAGTTTCGAAATAAATCATCGAAATCAGTGGTTTGATTAATCTACCTTAAAGTTACATTTTGTCTTTTAAAATGCTACTTCCTTCGAAACTTATATCGATAAAGCATCCAATTAGTAAACAAAGAAAATAGGCTGCATAAACTCCAAAGACGAGTACACATAGTTATATGCGAAATAACCAAATCAGACAAAGGAACGTTATACAGGATGAAAAACCAATCTTTGTGGAAAAATAATAAAATACATAAAAAAAAACCTTAAAATATAACAATCGCTGTAACAATGACCTTTCTGCTATAATTCTAGATAAGTACCAAAAGATTTTTCGGAAAAGTTAGGTTAGGTGAAGAAGACCTGTACGTAAGGTGGGTTGCAAGGGTGCTTAGGTGCTTTCGTAGAAACCGTGATGCTGTTACTAGTGCTACGGATCCTATTGGTGGATCCTACTGGTGCTGCTGTTGGTGGCGGCGCATATAAATAATTAATGGCGCCGGGCAGAGCCGTCACACGATAAAAGTGATACAGTGCGAGTGGCCAATAAATTGTCTCGATTGCCGCTTCCAAATGGGTTAATATCGTGAGGCTCGTTTGCTGCTCTTTTTTCTTCGCGTTCATTTTCGTTTTGTACGATTTTCCTCGTTTTCTTCAGTTTTAGCACTTTTCGCGATTCAAAATATTTCTTCCTATTCCTTGAGCGTAGAGAAAGTTTTTAAATTTAAAAAATTTGTCATTGAAAATTTTGAAAAAAAATATACATACGATCCACTTGAAGACGGTCAGTTATTTGATGTATGAAAGTATAATTTTTTTTTCAATTCATGGCAACTCGCCTCACGACCTCTGCGCAATCGTTATTGCAATATCATAGATAAGAAGTGATTTCAAAAAGATATTATTTTTATCGCCTTTATTAAATCTCACGGCAATGAGCACACACGGATTTTCCGAGCAAAGACCACTTCGAAATATATATATACCCAATGCTCGCAAGTAAAGAATAACCGTTCCTAGGTAGAAGTCTTGCTGGCTGACTGGTACCAGTAGCTATACATCATTTCCAAAGCTTTTCTTTTTTCCACGACCAATATACTTTCCGGATCTGAGAAACTGTAGCGAAACGAGCCCTAGTTTCGTATACGAAAGTTGAATAAGATTTCAACTTGATACTTTTGGCACGTAGAAAGTTTATTGAGTCTTATTCCTCCCACCTCCCTTTCTCTTTCTCCATAAAAAAAAAATAGTCATCGTAATTCTAGTCAAGCCTAAAGCAGCCTAAATCTGTATTTCTAATTAAGCCTGTCGTTCAACCTAATCAGCTGAAACCAATGAATGGGGAACTGTTACCAAAGTAAAGTTTCCGAAGAGTAGATTTTAGGAGTGAGGACGAAGAAAGATAAGGCGACCAAATGGATAACGGGTGGCGGAACGGTTCTACAAAAGTAACGGCGTAGGTAGACCAGTAGATACCAGAAGGACGCAAATCATGAATATTCAAGGATTTTAGGACGTGACGAGAGAGTAACTCTAATTATCGCATCGACCGCGAGAATTTCATTAGACTCTGGCAAAACTGCAGAGGAAAGTCTCGAGTGCCACCCGCGTATCTACATTGAATATCAGTGGTTCGCACGAAGGAGGCGTGGATGTGCTCGTAAGGTGAAAATTTTATTTGGTCGACTGATACAAATTTTGTTGAATAACCCGAATAGACAGCCATCATTACGAGCGGATGAAAAAATAAATAAATATTCGAAAAATTTCGAGACTATTCATAGCAATCCATGATGCAAACTCTGAGGTAATTTATGTTTCAGTTGGATCTTGATCTCAATATGCCGTTTATAAATGCAGCAGCACGTTTATTTTAAATTCAACTCGCGTCGCGATGAACGGGACATCCTGTGTACTGAACTTTCTTGAATTTGATCGTATTTTTAAATCCATCATCATATGTTGCCAATGGAAGTATCACACGAGCACCCGTAAATGACACGCAGCCTTACAGTATCGCGTGAGCTGGTACGCTCTAAATATACAAATAATACATACGTCTGTCTACCTGGGAACGTACACTGAGAACTGTTACGCATCGAGATTTGTATGCCAATATCCTTTGTTTACTGTGCTTTACAGATACGGTATAGAGACGATACTATTAAGCTGGAACATAATAGTCTGACAAGTATTTCGACGTTAGTCTCAAACGTTAGAGAAGCTGTTGAAACTTTCTAGGAGTGCGGGTACAAATACTAGCTTGCGCTTCCAGTGCAACATTTTTAATGATGAATTATTGTATATTAATAAAAAAATTTATTTGCTCTCTAGTAAAAATATAACGAAAAGTTTCATTAAAAAAGTTGCTAAATTATTATGTTCCCACCTTGTACTAGACACTATGTGATCATATTGCTTAGAGCCAATCCGATGACTTCAGATCTCTCTCTCTGGCTCTATTTTTCTTAAACACAACTATTTATAAAATACCTGAGAACCTAGTCTCCGACTGGCCGGAGTTGCTTGCTCTCGTTCACATCTTTCAGCGGATTTTCCACCATACGCAGGTCATCTAATGAACACATTGTCTCACTGCATCGCTTTGAGCCTTTTAGGTACTGG
This sequence comes from Cephus cinctus, assembly GCF_000341935.2. Lineage (NCBI taxonomy): Eukaryota > Metazoa > Arthropoda > Insecta > Hymenoptera > Cephidae > Cephus > Cephus cinctus. Next base: position 293,193 of record NW_014333524.1, read on the forward strand.
CTTTAGACTTGTTACGCCCTATTGTAAAAGCATTTGTAAACGACTTCACCACCTTGATAATATTATTATACTCTTATTATCGCATGTCGTAATGTCCCTTTATGTTCAGCTTTACTTCACATGTTTTGCGCAATATTACTTTTGAAAATAACTAGTTCTAGGCTACTACATAGTATTTACGATGTAATCTTTGGATATCTTTACTTAGATAATATTTCTTTTGAAACGTAATATATCCTTCGAAACACACCTGCAACTTCGCTGGGATATCTGTGATGTTGGAAAAAGCTCCACTTTGCGATATTGCAATATATACGTATGACAGAAAGCAAAAAAGTCAGACGCGATTAGAACAAGCCGTTCGCAGGGGCATATCAATTTACAGTAACTCTGCGACTTCGGTGAAATGTTTGAAATTTTTTTACATTGCAAAATTAAAAAAAAAAGATCCCATAAACGATAATGAAGTGTGTGGAACGTGTAATCAGCATATGTTCGCACAATAACTATAGTCAATATCAATTCTGGGAAGACGATGAGTCTTTCAATTTTTTTTAAGATGAAACGTATACAGAGTGGAGCGGAAATCATGGTATAACCGAAAAGGAGGTGATTCCACATGGAAAATAAATCGAAATTGCAGAATAAATTTGTTATTTACGAGACACCATTTTTGAGAAAATCGACTTTAAAAATACATCGACTTTGCGTGTACTTGACTGACACTAGTTTCAACGGATATCGCTATAGGGAACATTTTTGTCCATATTTATATACAATATTACGATTTAAGGTGGCTTAAAATAATTCAATCGACATTTCAATCTCGAAAACAATGTATTTTATTAATGTACGTATTGTTGAAAATGCCGATCTCGTTTTTCCATACAAAAATTGTGCCCGTTGTATCAGCGATATGTAAACAGTTTTTAGCGTGGCCTTAAACCACCTTAAGTCCTGACATCGTATACAAAAATGAAAGAAATTAGAGCCTCTAGCGAGATCCCTTAAGTCGAGTATTAGTCACGTGCACGTGTACCCGATGAATTTCTAAAGTCGTTTTTCTTCAAAACGAAGCCCCATAGAAAAAAAATGTATTCTGCTATTTCGATTTACTTTTCCATGAGGAATCACCACCTTCTTGGTTGTAATATAATTTTCGCCCCACCCTCTATATCAAAGGAATATTTTCAATCAATCACCCTACATTAAAAGTCTCTTGGGCTAACGTACCAGCAACACTAGGCTTTCTAAATACCTTGAAACTAATTACTCAAGTTGTAAACTCATAGTGGTATAAAAAAACTGAACTGGCACAATGAAATAAACTGGCTACTCTAACACGTTACTTTAAATATTATCAGCGTTACATTACGGTTATGTAACTGTATTTGCATAGGATTCAAATAGAAATGGTACTGAAGTTATATTATGATTTATGGCAACTACAAATGGTCTGCCAATGGAATGCTTATCCGGAATAGCAATAGGATTTTTCCAAACCCACCACTTGAAAGTGGCAGTATCATAGAAATCAAATTAACAAGCTAACTTTAGGCACTACGTTTTTCGTGAATAACACTGTACAAGATTCTTATGTCAAACGTTCTTGTATTCTGAGTCTGATGTCTTTCCGGTTCACCGACATTTATTTCCTTGATCGAATAAAATTTATTTCTCCCCCCTTCTCTCTCTCTCTCTCTCTCTCTCTCTCTCTCTCTCTCACTCTCTCTCACTCTCACTCTCACTCTCACTCTCACATTCCCCTCTATCTTGATCAGTCAGCTGAGACCGAGCAGCTGGAAGATTTGGAAAATTGTCCGTGAAAAGGAATTCCAATGGCATTATACGTGAGACTCCGTATATGTTGCCCAACAAAGTTCTATCTAAAGGTATTTCAGCACGTTCGGGGGCGGCCAAGATATTTGCCGGCTACTTCGCGTACCTCACGATACATATCCGATATGAGAGAAGACCAAAATTAATATCACTCACTCAAGACAAATCTAACTCAGTCGGTAACCCATTTTCATCGTGCCGAATTTTCTGTATGTCATATCGGAGCCCGAGTCGACGGAGTCTCAGCAAAGGGGTGTCTTGAAGTGTGTTTATCTCTGTACGAGAATTCAACGGGGAGGAAATGACGTTCGCTTGTGCTCGCTCGCTGACACTTCCTGATTTAATAGAGTACTCGACACTCCTGAATTCTCCTCTCTTCCCCGCCTTACTTCCATCCCTCAGCCAAATCGCCTGATGACAGTTTATACTGTGTAACATTACCACCATTCCTGTCGCAGTAACTTGCGAATTCAATTTTTAAGGGAGTAGGGCCCACCCTTTGATAAGAAGACGACATCCTTTTGTGGATTCTGAAGGAGGAGACAGAAAGTAAATCCTTTTCTTCATGAATCAATAATTTTGTCCCTCCTCATTCTCATTCAATTTAAAAAAAAAAACGACTATATGTATATGAATCTAGCTACGCAGACACCATATTTCCAAGAATCTGTCGCTTGGTCTTTAATTATTCATAATCTAACCTACGACTACGTTCAGAATGGATAATCTTGTTTGACTCTTGACCCTTAACGAGAAATGCGATTGGTGCGCCGCCAAGTGGTTATACCATTACTTAAATTTTCAAAAGAATCAAAAGCGATCGTTTATTCTTTAAGTCAAGGTGGATCTGTAGGAGCCAGTGAAATGTATCAAGGAGGGGTTGAAGGAAAGAAAAGAGAGAACGGTGAAAAAAAGTGAAACGAGGTAAAAGAGGTTAGAAAGTAAAAAAAAATGGAAGAAAGGAAGAAAGTACCAAAGAGGAAGTAGAGACGTCGACATCGAGGACCCGAGATGGATCGTGGCTGTGAAGTCGAACGAAGTGTAAAAATTAGATTGCTCCGGTGAGACTAGGGACCCCAGACGGTAAAAGTATAAATTAAGTGGAGCCTTGATAAATCGAGAGGGTGAAAGCATGGGAGGAAGGGGTGTAATAGTGTAAATGTACAATATAGATCTACCAATAAATTCGTATATAGAATTAGAACAAATATATATATATACACCAGACAGATATATAATAAAAACTCCTCCAATTCCATCGAATGATCAAACGATGGATGCAGCAGTATTATAGTTTATACTTATTATTATTTATACTGCTATCCTTACGTAAAATACAGAAATTCGAATGAATCCTTACTAAATACATATTTTTGCATATAGCACAAGCTGACTGAGTCTAGTTGAAAATTGTTTTGATAAAAAACAAAAAATTCAATTAACGCTTAAACGAAGAAGAGAAAGTGACGACTTTATCGGTAGATGGAAAGTGCCATGTAAAATGTGCAGCCAAGTGAAATACAAAATAGGCAGAATGAGTGACTAAGAAAAGAGGAAGCGAAGCCTAGTAAGAAAAAGGCAGGAATCGATACGAGTCCGAGCGAGACTCCAGGTAATGACTGACGGATATCGTAGAAGGGGTGCGGTTTCGTTTATCGAAAGGAATAATGAAAAGAATATTGAAAAGAAATTTAAACCTGCAGGGAAGTGGTTACAGTGGTTGACGTTCCAGAAACAAGAAAAGGGATACGTCCCGACGCTCGACTCGTCTTTGCGAATCTTAGATTAACGATTTGTGTCTTTTTGCTTTGTTTAATTATATTTTTTTCCGCCATTTCGGCGCGCCATCACAATTTAGAAGACTCAACTGCCACAACGATAAGAACCATAATAATAATAATTCTTCCGTTTTCTTAAGTTTATTTTCTTTTATCTCTATTTTTTAAGCCTGCCTCTTTTGTCGGCCTCGCCTGACAAATTGTGGATAAGAGAGAAGAATGATAGTAAAAAATATAGAACTTCAAAAATGAGAGATTGATTTGCTATAGGGACATTTTTTGACTGCAGAAGTCGAAAAAGAGACGAAGGATTACTTGGAATATTGTTCTCAAGTTTTATTTGATTTATGCAATGTTACGAACTAATCGCTCTTTCTTGCGGAAGAAAAATTAATTTCCTTAACATCGGCCTGGAATTTTGGTGAATTTATTTGACGAGCCTAAAGAAAGCGGAAAGGGGTACGAGAGAAAAAAGAAAGTATAAAAACTCTGGCCAGCGGTGGCCTATACGGTGGCGCCGGTGCACGCGATGCACAAGACGCTCTTAAAAGGTTTCATGCTCGAGTGCAGCAGTTAATGTGGTGGCACATGCGATGCAGTTGGTAAAATATTGATTGCCATATCGCAGCTGCATTTGGTGACCGCGGTATGCCATTGTATCAGAAATAGAACAATTCCGTATTTTGCGCCATAAAAATCACAGGGACGTTTCCGCTGCTTTAAAAAAAAGCATCAAACAATGGACCTTTGTTACGAAAAATATTATCCACCTCAGCTGTTGGAAAATTGTGCAAGAAAGAAAAAAAAGAATCAAAATTCCTACGTAACAATTCACCCCTTTTCTTCGTTGCCAAATCCACCGGCGTCACGATTTGTCTCTTGTTTCACCGCGCCCGAAAAAAAAAAAAAAAAAAAAAAAAAAAAAAAAAAAAAAAAAAAAAAAAAAAAAAAAAAAAAAAAAACACCCCAAGAACCCACTTCCGACCGAACCTCAGAGATCTGACCGAACCCTGGACCAATCCCTGCAGACTCGTCCCGACGTATTGTTTGACGTCTGAATGGTACTCGAGCGAGGAATTAATTAAATGGGGATCATTAATGCTCGCGTTTCGCGATACCAGAAGTTCCCGTCGAGTATTAGGGAGTTTTCCCCAAACGAGCTGGGGTGGCAGCTTTAGCTTGGCACCAATGGGACGGGAAACGATGGCTCCTTGATACCTAGTTAGGTTGGTACGAGTCACTGCGGTAAGTGCTGAGGCGCTGATTTTGCGCGTTACGCTGCTGAGAGACAATGTCAGGTATCCCTCCCTTCTTTTATGAATGGGACTTCGCTTCTGCACGGGGATCAACTTTCTTCATTTTCAGCTATTCAATTCATGGATCGAAGAACGAGGAAAGGAGAAGAAGCATAAAGAGACAGACGAGAGAATAGTGGGCGGAACGAACGAGAGAAATCGACGAGGATTTTATATTTTAACTCGAAAAAAATTCTCTCAACAGTGAAATTATAAGAGCTGTTTTCTACCTTACCCACACCTTTGACAAAAATTTCACTATTTGGCCCTTCCTCATCTTGCACGAATATACATCACTGTGCTCGTGACAGAAATTAATAAAACAAGGTCATACATACTTCAAGTCTATAGATATATAAATACCACAGTATTACGTATAATAAAGGATTCCCACAAGACCAATAGAAGAACAGATTAGAGTATTGAAATGGGGCACTGATCCCTCGTGAAACCCCAGGCATTACAAACGTAACCAGAACAATAAGACACAGAAGATAAAAATCAGCAAAATCCCTGGACAAGAATCGCACAGAAATCCCAGATATCTAAAATGTAAAAACTCAAAAAAAAATCTTTATGGAATAAAGTGATATAAACGAAAAAATTAAAGCCTCAAGAACCTTCAGCTATTCACCAAGATCAATGCATTCCCCGTACTAAAGGCTTCCTACAAATTAGTCCGTCTGCATAGACAATGATATACCGTCCTAGCCCAGAGTCCCGTCCTGACCCATAAGGCCTTTATAATTTACGTGTACCTCTCCGCCATAAGGACCCCCATTAGAATCCTAATTTCCGTCTCCCCCCGTTTCTTCATGGCCGCCATGTGTCTAACCCGTCTTTCTGTTCACGGTGCAAGGTCATGACACGCCTGCTTTCCTGCCATCATAATGACTTTCCTTGGGTTTCAGTACGGCTGAGAACCAAGACCCACGAGAAGGAAGCACGCTCCAGAGAGCATGTACTTATGCTCACATATATCCACAAGCGTGTATCTACATATATGTATAGCCGTAAGTACAGCAGAAGCAAGAGAGTATTCCATCAGGTAGGACAAACTGTCGTTGTCGTTGCTGTTGGTGCACGCAGTTGCAGGCCGGACGTGGGAACGTTCCTGGTGTTTCGTCGCTCGTGAAAAACCCGCCTATATGTGTATACAGTACCTGGGATTATGCTGTGCCGGTACACGTCTGCTTAGCTGCATTACATTTTATTCACCTATTTACACTATACGATATATTCGTATAGTATTATTATATATAAAAATTAAAACAAACTTCACGCCAAGATCTTAACGATCTTCATATTTCTCTCTCGTGGGTATATTAATAATTTCATGGTGAACTCTACTGTTCTTAATAGATGTATATAGGATAATTCACGAGAAACGTCACTCACCCGAAGTTAGCTCCTCCATTTGATTTCTACGATAGAACCATCTTCGGGTGGTAGCGCTTATCGTGAATAACCCTGGTATACTTGATCTTCTCTAAGTGTTATTGTGCGGAACGTCGAGCATCTTCAAAGTTTTGTAAATAAACTAAAGATGGTTGCGCCGACCGGATACAGTGTCTGTACTATATTTTAGGTGCCTAGAATGCACTGCATTCCGAAGATTCACTCGTGTTTCTAAGTATAGAATCTCTGTTGTTTTACAGTTTATTAGACGCCATTATTTTTCCCGAGTACACTTTTCTTCCTATATACTCATTCCGGTCTTCACTTCCATTAAAGACAGTTCCGTTCTTATTCCGTTCGAATACGTTCTGTTCGCTGCTGCTGCCGCCATACTTCTTCGTCCGTGCCGAAGTCAAGGAGCCATGGCTATGACCAAAACTTTGCCAATTTTTAACGGGATACGAAACGAGGAAAGAAACTTTTTCCACGCTATGATATTTCGCCAATTTGAACGTAGTCCCTGCTTGCTCACGCTAGGTGGCACTGGGGTTCACACACCCGTGCACAGGGACGACGTGCTTGACACTGATCAATGTACTCGACATGAATCCCTCGTCTGATAGATCCAAATGACTTGACGAATGATCCACAACGAAGGATACTGAGTATATTGAGAAAACTTTAAAAGAGAATTTTTATATTTTACTTTCAGTATTCTTCGTTCCCTTTGCACATTTTAGCGAACGTTCTTGCTGTGGCGTCGAGATGAATTGATGAAAAATCGCATTCGCCGCGCTCTCCAGTGGGAGTGAAAAAAAATGTGAATTATACGTTCGGCATATTGTTACTTTTATACGCAGCTTCGAAATGGCGCGAAATTCAAATTGAATCGTGAAACGCGTTATTTATACGTTTTAACGAACTAGCTGAGTCATTAATCATCTTGACTATATGATACGTGTCTATTGAAAAGTGATTATGACGTTGATACTAATTGAGAGCTTCCTGGAACCTAACCCAAATTCTCCAAAAAGTCCATCCATGCGAATTGAAAATACAAAAGAAGTAAAGTCTACGGATATTGTATATTGAAAATTTCAAATATTAAATTGAGTATATAATAATGGATATCGGATAAATTTTATATATGGGAAACAAATTTTAAGACTCCCGTTATACTTCAATGGCAATTTAAGAGAGTATTGGAATTTTGTTTTATTCGTGAAAGATTCAAAAGAATCTTATAAATAGACACAAACTAGGGTCCTGCATCATTTAACAGATTTGTCCCTGAGTTTTCCAGAGATTCTCTGTATAACGGAACTCTAGGGAATTATTGCGCGAGGGATATCGAATATAAACTAGACAGATCAATATTGGCTGGCAAAGGGGGAAAATAAGGAAAAGAGACGGAAAAGGGGCAGTGACATACACTTAAGCGCTTAACGACGCACGATAAACGAACATATGTCCTTTGAATATTACAGGGTAGCTTAAGGACTACATGGCAAAGACCAATCCATACACCGAGCGACAAATCAACGTGAATAATTTCCTGAAATAAGTATTTTATTCGTAAGCTAACGACTGTGTCCGTGCATGAAATAAATCATGTTCATGCAGTTCATGAAATAAATGGTCGAAAATTACATTTGTTTTCATCCCTCATGTTTCTTATTCCTGAATCTGCAATTTTTGCGAAAAACGTACTTCCTCGAGAGTTTAACGATTATCGATGGTTAATAAAAAAATAATTGAAAGATAAAAAAATAAATTTTTCAGTTATCGATTGGATTTGCGAATAAAACACACAGTGAGTGAGCAAGGCAGGCGTCATCGTAATGTGACAATGATGTTAACAATGACTCAATCGGCAGACCTTATTCGCCAGAGCCCGGAAGTACTTGAGTTCAATGCCAAAAGAGGTTAAAAGGTCGATTACGGATAAAGTTTGGCTGGTTTCGTTAAATTAGCTGTAGTCGTGGGAACAAACTACTACTTCTTTGTTTCCATCGTTTTTTCCCCGCCCTTCATACCCCGTAAACTTTACCTAACGTATAAAACATCAGTGCGAATGGAACGAGTAAGAATTTAATAGTAGAGTTTGATAAATGAGGGAATACCGAAAGATCTAGAGATACCTTTCGTTTGGCGAAAAAGGGGGGCTGAAAGGAAATGGATGTAACGGAAAAAAGGAAATACGTATTGATTTTTCTTTGCGGGAAGTGGAGGGGTTGGATTCATCTTTGTGCCATATCACTAATTAAGATTAATCGAAATACTACGCAGATCTGGCATTGTAGGGGGGGGGGGGGGGGGGGGACAAGGAATACGTATTGATTTTTCTTTGCGGGAAGTGGAGGGGTTGGATTCATCTTTGTGCCATATCACTAATTAAGATTAATCGAAATACTACGCAGATCTGGCATTGTAGGGGGGGGGGGTCAGTGGTACAAGGGAGAACGAATAAAAATGGAATTCGTAAAAGAGTAAAACGCGCAAACGAACGAAGATACGTTTTAAAGTGCTAAAGGGAAATACCGCTTCACGTCAAAAATGGATATTCTTGATACGTGCGGAAAAAAAATGTACTATTTGACGATCCTCTCGAAAAGCGACAATTTCGTTGTGATGAAAAACGCGAAATTGCAAGGCGCAGATTCGCGTTAAAACAATTTTGCGCGTCATTCGTACGATTTGTAGAATGGCATTCTCGCGGAGGACATCCTCGAAAATATCCATAAAACGATCCGACGAGACATGGACGCTAAAAAAATTTGGAAAAAGAATTGTCAATTGCGGATCAAAAAATAAAAAATTAAACAAAGAGAACATTGACAACCGAGGCGGCGTCCAATTTTTCTCATAAATTGGCGAATAACTATTTTCTGAAATTTGTATTACTATTTTGTCGGCGCTAAACCGCATCGAATTTTTTCATGCAACATAATATTGGTACACGAGTGTGCTTAGGCGTTTTTGAAAAAGAACTAGCGCGATGCGAGGCGCGCAAAACGCTTCGCGTTTCGCGTGTAAGGCACGACCGCTGACGTTCGCGCTTTTGGGCTGACCGAATTTGGGCTGCCAACTTGAGTAGAAAGCATTTTCATGATTTGATGTCAAGAGGAAAAAGTTGTATTTTTGAAAGATCTACAACTTTTCCGTATATCATTTTTTTGTAGAATGCTTAGAATTCGAGTTACAGACAAAAAACCGTTTTTAGCGATTTTTGGAGGTGACCACATTCTGCGTATATGTACAGGATCAAGCTCAAAATAGAACCGTAAGGTTCTATTAATGAGAGGAGTCCCCACACAAAATTTTAGCCCGATTGACTGAAGTCTCTCAGAGATAATCGTGTAACATGACAATTTTTATTAAATAATACACGAAAAAATCGTAAAATCGATCAAATTGTGCTCCCATTTTGAAACCACGTAGAGGATCGGGATAAAAAAAAATAGTTTTTTAGTTTGTACGAGAGGAGACCTCCCCCAAAATTTCAGCCCGATCGGCCGAAAATTGCGTGAGATGTCGCATCTCACACATTTTTCGCGATAGAAACTACAAGGCACTTGCGTACCGCGGTCGTGCCTAATAAAAAGTGAAGTCATACAATGCAGTACTGCAAGGTGTAAAACTACCTCCCCCAAATCAAATTGTGCTCCCATTTTGAAACCACGTAGAGGATCGGGATAAAAAAAAATAGTTTTTTAGTTTGTACGAGAGGAGACCTCCCCCAAAATTTCAGCCCGATCGGCCGAAAATTGCGTGAGATGTCGCATCTCACACATTTTTCGCGATAGAAACTACAAGGCACTTGCGTACCGCGGTCGTGCCTAATAAAAAGTGAAGTCATACAATGCAGTACTGCAAGGTGTAAAACTTACTCGCAATTTCTCTGAAACTATTTCTCCTTCGTGTTCCTATACTGGCGTTATTGATACTAGCACTAGTGATAGTAGATGGCGTTATAGTCGCTACTAGCAGTAACCTCCTAGGTTGTCCTATAGTTGACTTAATGGAGTGCTTCGTCCTCATTAGCGTGCGTAATGAACAAGTCGACGAACTTGTATATGCGTTCACGGTAAGAGTACATGCTTCGGTATATATAGCATTCTTATAGCATTGTAAAGTATAAGGTCGAAAGATTTTGAATAGCAGTGCCATATATATGTATATAAACATAGGTGAGTAGATGTCGATGATTTTCGTGTCCTAAAAGGGCGTTTCCTTTCACAAAGAAAAGCTTCAGGTTGTAAGTTTGATATCGCTACCGCATTATATCCAGTATGTACACCTATACAAAATATTCGAAAAAGTTACTAATTACTTAAAAAAAAAATTAATCGTTCAAAACATTAGTATTAGGCAAATTAGAAGACATCCTTATCATTGAAATGACTTTCTATCGCCTTATATCGAGAAGATTCCAGGGGATTGATTGGATTCGCTAAGCACCGCTAGCTGTACGAAATTCGACGTTAACAGTCGCGGAAACTACGGTGGTAGGAATTCACATGGGCGAAAGTGCGAAGTGCTTTTTATCGGATGGAAGGCAATTTTGGGGCGCAAAGCACGCGGTTATCCCGACCCTAGAACACAGAAGTTACCCGTTACGTTGTAGCACCCTCGGGTTAGGCGAATCTGACGTTATCGGAGAGTCGTGAATGTCAGCAAAAAAGCGGGAATTTCGAATTCGTGCCGATTACTATTGATACGACAGTGGCTCCCCAAGTGGTTGGAAACCTAAGTCCGATACGTCGCATCCGATTAGGTCCAAACCAGGACCTGGTAGTATCTTTACCCGTACTACTATGCTAGTAGATTAGTATTATCAGTACGAGGATTGAATTAATTCTTGCTAATTAAGTATATAACATCTACCTAAACTCAATTTCCTGTAACACCTGTACCAGGGGTTATATCCGTGTAATATGTAGGGTGACCTCCTTGGACCTCATATCAAAGGATAAGAAAGACCTTACGGTTCCTTGCTTTCGGATTAAACAGTAAAAGTTATTTTCAAGTACGTATACCTATATATAGGGGTTTAGTATCGTCCAGGGCTGAAAGCGTAACGACATAACGAGTTGTCTACATGAGCTTAATTCAAGGTACGTTTAGCCGATGGAAGCGAGAGACCAGGGCCGTAGATATTCTTGGTACCGGGGGCGAAGGGGGGGAGCTAGAAGGGTATAAGGATGTTGGGGGAGAGGGGATGGGACGAAGGGTGCCGCATGCCTGGGGGTGTTCTGGGAATTGAGTTCGTGCCTGGCTTCTCAAACTGAGGGTTGAATTCACCCCCTAGGGCTAGGCAAATGTCTCTTGGATTTCCTTTAACTTTGCGTCTTGTCGAGATACGCGAGAGTGAAAGAGAAAAAGGGTATGAAGAGGAGAAGGGCAGGAGGAAAGGGGAAGGACTTGTCGGTGAAAGGTAACGCTCGTCCGGCGACTTCCTGTCTCCTTTTTTTATTTTATATCCCCCCCTTTCCGGTTAGTTATTTTCGAGAAAAAAATTCTCGCGCCCCGCGCAGTTCGTTGATTCTATTCTCAGGCCTAAATTCAACCCTCTCAATGTATTTCGATCGAACCCTTATCTCCATTAGGGAATTACATTAAGGATCTTTGTACTGTACATATATATATATACATATATACATATATAATACGCATAGAGGTAGTTCATCCCAATTCTCACCCTTCTCACTCGCACATCTGTTTAGGTGTCTCCTCCTGCTTAATTTCGTGTAATTAGCTGGCTTCCTGTTTTCTTAAACGTCTGCCTTACCCTACGATCCTCTTTCGCGTAAGAAAAGAAATGGGGTTTCCGAAATTGTCTAATGGCGGTTTCGATGGATACAGTTTCCTTTCAATATTCGACGTGACTACTATTAATTAGCAAAACTTTGGAATCATTTTCCGGTAAGTTTCAGTAGCAAACTCATGCAGTATATATACATATATATAGGTCAGGATAAATTAAGTTAAACCAGTTACGATTGGGTAAGTCTCGCGGAGGGGAATGATACTATGACAGTTCAGTACTAGGAGGGGGGGAGGGAGGGGGAGGGTAAAAGAGGGAGAGGGTAGAATCTACTCGGCAAGCTCAACTCTGAAGGGGTTAAAGTCAAACTGTGTGGGATTAAGTTTACCTCGGCTACCTAGGACCATTTCTAGTAGGTGGCGGAAGTACGTAGCCAAAGCACACAGCTACAGCTATAAGAGCCATAAGTCAGAGGCCAAGTAACCTAATACGCTGGGGTCACTGATAAGAATTGAAAAAAGTGTTCTGTACCTATGAAATTGATTTTACTTAAAAGTTTCCATTTTAATATAAAATTCGTCTCCACGCAAAGATCAATTAGCATGCTCTAGTTTCCTGCTTTTGATGAAAAGCAAAAGAATAGCGTAAGATATCGAAGAAACAAAAACAATATTTAAACCAGACCGGTCTGTGGAAATTTAATCGAATCTTCGTACAAACAATACGCCTACGCGAGGACAGTCGACTCCCGTTTGGTTTACGTTCCCAGGGTGGATGGCGTCAAATGCGTGGGTCTGCGCTTAATTGTTATTGCCGTGCGAACCTGCGCGGTAATTATTTCCGTCTGGCGCAAAACGCGCTTCCACGTATAACTCGCGGCCTCGCGGAGAGGGAAAAGTATCTGGAGACTTGCGCGTTCGCGTAGTAACACACCGAGCCACGTAATACGTACGTGGTATCGTATGCAGATAGAGACGAAGAGAGAAAGAAAGAGATAGAGAGAGAGAGAGAGAGAGAGAGAGAGAGAG
>NW_014333524.1:306486-307571 GCF_000341935.2 Cephus cinctus
AGAGAGAGAGAGAGAGAGAGAGAGAGAGAGAGGGGGGGAGAGAGAGAGAGGATAAATAGCTAAGAAAGTTACGCAACGCGAAAAGCACATAACGATAGCCAAAAACTAATTTCATTTAAAGTTCCTTAAGTAAGATTGATAAGCGTGAAATTCCGGCGTGCTTCACTGTTTTTCCTCTGGTGACGACACTAAACGACACCTGATCAACTCGTCCCACGGTCACTGATTTGTCACTAGGAGAATATATAAAGTCACTAGATAAAATCAATTAAGTATTTCTCTAGGTCTGTACATTTTAAACGGCTCGTTGAACCTGTTACTTGTACACCCGATAATCAACTATTTATAGTCTTCGATGGAACTAGATAATTTTGATTAATTTTTCTATAATCTATTGATCTTGCGGTCTTATGATTCTTAATTGCCTGTAGATTAATCCTAAGACCCGTGGTTGAATGCATACTAGCCTAAATACTGAAAAATTTTCATTAATATCAAATTCTTTATATACACATTCTCTTGGGTTAGATCTCTTCTGAGCTCTAGGTTTTCATTTTTCCTCTAGAATTCACCAACCTTCTTATCCCGTTCATTCGTTTTTCCCTAGGCTTGACTGATGAACGGCTGCCGAGTTGATTATTAATGACTCAAGATTGGCCACGCTGAAGTAAAATGATTAAGCGTTCTATATACCTAATATATATATAGACACACACATATATATCTAGGTACCTCGAAAGGAGTTCATTAGGTATGACTACGATACTTTTTTCTCCTTATCTCATATATTTTTTTGACTTTTCTGTTATTCACCGAACATTTTCAATTTGCATTTTACGATTGAACATCCAAATTTGTGGAAATCTAAACATTTTTTTAAATCATAGTCGTGACGGCTATAAAAAAGCGTAATAATAATTTACCCGGCATTTTACAAATGACATACGTCTTGTCGACCCTTTTATTTTTATATGGTATGGAGGAGCGTGTGTCTGAGCAAATTCCAAACGTCACATCCTTCCAACCCCCATTTGTCCCTTGTTCGACCATTTCTACTGGGATTTTTCGAGCCACCCCCCCCCCCC
>NW_014333524.1:307789-309399 GCF_000341935.2 Cephus cinctus
GGGTTTTTCTCCCCCCCCCCCCCCCCGTATGTTACGACTGAATTCGCAAAATTACAAACTATTACACACTCTAGAAGTTCCACCAATGATATACTCGATTTTTCTTCGATCTCACAAAGATTTCTGCAAGATCTTTGTACAAGGAGATCCACTCTTCGAGCTCTTTGAATTTTTGCAAACTAGAAATATCAATCTTCATCCCACTTGTACAAATTTGTCAAGTCTGAATTTTGGATAATGCTTTATTCTTATCGTTATGAATTTTCGTTACAATACCCAGTACATTCACAAGACCGTTAATGCTACTTGTATCATTTCAAAGGTTCACAGATAGACTGACCCCAAAAATTATGATTTTTCGCCTGTTTAGGGGACTGGGCATTTGGAATAGAATCGTACGCCAAATGATACTTCATGATAAAGTATTAGTCACAAAAAAATTTTAAGTTGAACAAATCACAGGTTCCACAGATATAGGAGGGTCAAAGTCTATTAATGTGTCAGCATATACTTTTGACTTTCTTTGCTTTCGTTGATACGGAATTAAATTTTATTTATGAAATCTTAATACTTTTCATGTTGTTCTTTTAATATTTGATATCAGTTTTGAAGACCAACGTCAAAACCAATAAAATATTGAGGGTTGAAACGAAGGGTTGCTGTGGTATAGAACGAATTATACAAATGCATTTCTTTATCCGTATAGGCACAAAGGCAAGTCGATCTCTGTCCGCCTATGTCTACCCAAGTTCAAATTTCATTAGCCGAATCACCTCGAGTCTATTAATGAACAAAAGTTTTTTTCCACTTCATTTTGGTCAGTGATTTTTTATACATTAAACTTACTTTAAGTAAATACGAGTGAAGAATGTCAAAAGTACAGGCTGACGAGTTAACGGACTATTGCCCTTCCTATTTACGTCTCTGGAACTTTTCTTAATTTCAGTTTGAAATTTTCTTGTGATTAATGCCTCATAATAAGATATCATTTGGAAGATAATCTGATTATGAATTCGCGGTCCCTCGAACGGGGAAAATTTGGGGTCACAATTTTGAAGAAGATATTCCAACTGCAAGAAAGTTTTCTGAGTGGAGGAAATATTTTGTAAATCACTAGAGAGTCGTGCGAAATTGCAACTTTACGCTTCGATGTGTAATTAGATATTGAAGAAGGTAGATATTCGTCAAATAATAACACAATTGTTCTAAAATGCATCTAGAGTAATTTTGTGTAATTATCTGGGGAATATTTCCACGTGCTCTTTTAGGCACTGTAAAAAAACAGAACAGCAACAGTGGAATGCTCTCATGATTCTGTGAGCAGCACGGATTTTCACTAGAGGGTCTAACCGGAAATGCAGTGTAGCACTGAAAGAGACTTCCTATCGTGCTACATTGTGAAGCATAGGTACTTTCGTGCTTTTGTACGTAGCTCACGACTTGGCAAAGTACACATCGCCAGAGGCGTATATGAACTAACTGGCCAAGTTACGTAAAGGTAACGAGACTTCGAAATGTTACCGGAAATCGTGAGTCGGCCGTGCGGGTGTTTCCGAGGAGGTAGGTAAAGTTAATTAAGCATGGAGAGGGCTGACAAGAGGATAGATCGG